>NC_054745.1:30512479-30662654 GCF_018143015.1 Lytechinus variegatus | reverse complement strand
ACTCGTCGAAGTGTTCTGTTATGAGAACCAAGTCGAGATGCTCATCGAGCTGCTCAATCGTGTCATTGACGATGTCTTCATACATGTGGATAGCGCCATCTTCGGTGAATTCGAAAAGCTGTCCGTTTCTCGAGTAGAACTTGGCATGGCCACCCCTGGCGGAATTCCAGTAATATTCAGGCTTACTCAGAAACGTTGCGATGTTCGCAACGCTCGTGTTCCCCCGCCCACTTTTACTGATATGCATGGAGCTCGCAGCGCCGAAAAAGGAAAACGCGCTTTCCCACTGCGCGCTCGGCTCACGGAGGATAGACACATACTTGCAATCGGATTTCATGAATCGTTTCAGGTTTTCTAGATTTGGTAGAAACCTCAGATGCGCTGTCATCATGCTGTAATTCCTGTAATGTGTGTAGTCACCCGTAGCAACGCAAAGCGGAGGCAGGAAGCTGCGAGGTTTCTTTTTAGCAAGTTTAGACAACCGGAAGTGGCCATGGATCTTATCTCCCCGATTGAAGAGAAACGAGAGACGATGCTTGTACCCGAATCGGTTGAGAATCGATGCCAAAGTCGTCCCGCCAGTTTTATGGGTTTTAACAAAGACGAGGCTTGTTGCCGGTTTAGGGAGTTGTTTCCGTGATACTGATTGCACTGGTTCCACATCTAGCCCGGTCTGTATGGTTTGCACGACGGTAAAACCATTGTGGCGGCTAAAGATGACACACATCAAAATGGCAACGATGGTACAGATTAAGGGGATCATTTCTTTCTGAAAAAAGAAAATAAAGAATGCAAATGTTACCAAGTACAAATGATGACTGAGGGATAACGACGTTTTACAGAATGTAAAACACTGCTGAATGCGATTAAAAAAACACCAAAACTCAGGAAACCAAATGGTTTATGTTGTTATGGCATTACTTGGCGAGTTAAACTTCCGTAATTTCGTCATAAAATTAATTGGGTAATGGGACAATTTGTTTATACATTACTATTTTCACATAAAAATTTAGTTCTATCCTTCAACAGAAAAAATGCGTTTTTTTCCTGGGCAAATTTGAGTAGTGAGGAAAATTAGAGAGGATATTTTTTTCTTCAAGTGGATCAGTATGAACCTTATTATTCAACTGCGAAAAAAAAAATCGAGTCTGTGGCCTCTTACAGATTTCCCTGCTGCCGCCCGCTGGAAAATATGAATTTGATAGAATTTAAATGAGGAAATTAATTCCTTTAAAATGATCAAGCTAAGGAGTTTTTAAAAAGTCGCTGCCGAGTATGACAAAGACCTCGTCTTAGTGGCGATCGATCCGATCAACCACAACTATGGATGGCCAGCATCATCAACATCTATTATGATGTTTGTTCAGAATATTGTCTAGATATGATGTATATTCATCCATTCATCGTCCTCTTATGTGATTCTTTTTGTTTACTTAGGATATTGTGCAAATTTCCTGTAGAAATAAATATGTTGACGTTGCTGGCTTTCCATGGTTGTGATTGATTGGATCAATCGTAACTCCTTAAGAGAAGGGGCCCAGGTTCCCATATCTCTTCCGAGTATATTCCAAACCCAGGGGCCCGTCTTACAAGAAAAGAAAATACGTTTGATCTGATCAATCACAACTATGGAAAGCCAGCAACGTCAACATCTAAAGTGTCCGTTTGTTCAAAATATTTTCTAGATGTCATGGATGTGGTGCATAATGACATATTGTTTTCTTGAAAATTCAGCTGCTTCTCTAAAGAACATCATGCATATTTCCTGGAAAACAATTATGGCAATTTTGGATTTCCATATGGTTTAAGATGATAAGATAAACTCTTGTAAGACTGGGGGCCCGTTGCAGAAAGAGTTGCAATCAATCGCAACTCTAAAAATCACGCGCAATTTGATTCTCGACCAATCAACAACGCGCATTCGGGACTTGCGCATGATTTTTAGAGTTGCGTTTCTGCAACGGGATCTGGGTCCTGTTTCGTATATCCCTTCCGAGTATCTAAATCTTCCAAATCCAGGCAGGACTTTAAAACCCACAAGAAGTAAAGAGAACGAACCTTCCTGAGTTCCATCCTGACTGGTATATAAGCAGACTGGCCGTGGTTACAGATGCATCTATGGCGAAAGTATCACCACTTTCTCATTCTGCTAGCTTGCATCCTCGTTCCATGTCTCTGCTGACATGAAAAATGAAAATGATTACAGAGATGATATAAAAAAAAAGATATGTACGCCTATAACATCAAGCCTAGCTGCCGCTCTACCAGTACCGATGTCGTCTGGATCTGGGCTCCGTAACACGAAGGTTTGCGATGAATTGCAAATGTGAAAGAACCGCGCTCATTGGCTCCCAGTCAGTATTATAAACAGAGTGCGCATACAACGATGATCTTGATTGGTCATTGGTATTTAGCGATTGATTGCAAATCTTTTTGTTACGGAGCCCTGGACGTTATTCGTTCGGAAAACCGAAGAAATAACCACTAACGCCCAGCTCTAGACTAGACTCGTGTGTTAAAGTGGTACTTACAAATAAAAATCATGAAAAACTCTGGATAAAATTCGGGGTCGATTTTTTACTACCAGTAAATAGGATATATATCTTGCAATCCATATTTGACCACAATAGGGTCCCTCGACCGGCTCATTTTAAAAATAAGTCAACATTTATAAATATGAAGACATGTCCTGATCAAGGGATCCAATTCATCATCTGAAAATGTAAAACAGCCCTTGTCCTCCTGCCAGTCAATATAATATAGTTTCAAAGTTGGTGATATTTCTTTCCAATTTGGGGAAAAGGAAGTTCAGTAGTTACCCTCCATATCATAGAATCAGTGTTAATAATAACAATAATATAGGGTATATATATTGCGTACATATCCACCTTGTTAGGTGCTCAATGCGCGTCTATATTACCCGGCTAAGCTAGGCGTTCATAGCGCACACAGCTTTTTAAGGAATTACTTCCTACCGGTACCCATTTACCTCACCTGGGTTGAGTGCAGCACACTGTGGATCAGTTTCTTGCTGAGGGAAATAACGCCATGGCTGGGATTCGAACCCACGACACTCTTTTTCAAAGTCCGAAGACTAATCCACTGGGCCACAACGCTCCACGTAAGATCGACACACTTTGTCAATCAGCTATAGGAATGGGCTGGCTCGAATGAATATACAGTGCGTCCCAGAAAAAACGAAACCGAGATTTAGCGATAATTTATCATTACTTAATCGTAAATAAAATAGACAAATGACCTACCAATTTAAAGCTTAGAATCTCCTCTTTCATCTGATATTACTTAGGTTATTTCTTATTCACGCATGAGTGAGCAAAAACAATTTGAAGAAAGGATACCAAAATCTCATTTGGCGGGGGATATCTGGGTTTCAAAAAGAAAACCACATTTCTGAAAACTTCAATATCTGCTCTTTAATTTGGTACCTCAATTACAGAAAATTGTCAAGAAATAAAAAAGTTCTGGTCATTTGAAATAAGGCTTGAATTTAAATAATTTCATAAACTGAAGAGGTTCTCTAGGATGGCTTGCAAACTCACTCGACACTCCGTTTGTTGACGATCAGCCATGCATTAAATCTTTTGTTCACGATGCGAAAAAACGAAACCGAGATTTAGCGATAATTTATCATTACTTAATCGTAAATAAAATAGACAAATGACCTACCAATTTAAAGCTTAGAATCTCCTCTTTCATCTGATATTACTTAGGTTATTTCTTATTCACGCATGAGTGAGCAAAAACAATTTGAAGAAAGGATACCAAAAACTCATTTGGCGGGGGGTATCTGGGTTTCAAAAAGAAAACCACATTTCTGAAAACTTCAATATCTGCTCTTTAATTTGGTACCTCAATTACAGAAAATTGTCAAGAAATAAAAAAGTTCTGGTCATTTGAAATAAGGCTTGAATTTCAATAATTTCATAAACTGAAGAGGTTCTCTAGGATGGCTTGCAAACTCACTCGACACTCCGTTTTGTTGACGATCAGCCATGCATTAAATCTTTTGTTCACGATGCGAAAGCTTCTGTGGGAAACCTGTGAAAACACGTTTATCTCATGAAATTATGGAAATACAAGCCTTATTTCAAATGACCAGAACTTTTTTATTTCTTGACAATTTTCTGTAATTGAGGTACCAAATTAAAGAGCAGATATTGAAGTTTTCAGAAATGTGGTTTTCTTTTTGAAACCCAGATACCCCCCGCCAAATGAGTTTTTGGTATCCTTTCTTCAAATTGTTTTTGCTCACTCATGCGTGAATAAGAAATAACCTAAGTAATATCAGATGAAAGAGGAGATTCTAAGCTTTAACTTGGTAGGTCATTTGTCTATTCTATTTATGATTAAGTTATGATAAATGATCGCTAAATCTCGGTTTCGTTTATTCTGGGACGCACTGTATATTGCGGGATTTTTGCCCTCCCGTTGTTAGGATGCCCGTGCGACCTCTTGGGCTGAATGAGTGGATGAACAGGTGTCCGAACGTGTATATTGCTCAATGTTGACCAAATCATCGACATTCCAAAGTGTTGGTGTACGTTTTTCTCTACCAATAGTCGATTTCTTCTAACTTTTAGGAAAACATGAAAAAGGTCTTCCTTACTTCTCCCCTTCTTCTTCAAGTTCTCTTAACCCTCTTAGGCAGAATACGATTGGTGAGTTGAATATAATTTTGTAGAAACTGCTATGAAAGCAAAATTTGTTATCATGTAACAATATAAATATTTTGCATTCAAGCTTCTTTCTCATACCATTGTATGACACCTTTGGTGTAGACATTATTTTGCTGTGTATTGATATGTATTCTATTCTTTTGTAGAATCGTGTGGGTTGTAAAACTGAATTTCTCTCTAACATTATAAATTTATTTACTTCCTGATCTGTATTCCATAAATAGATAACTTATTTACTTCCTGAACTGTATTCGATAAAAAGATAACTTAATACGTATATTGCATATTGCTATACCTTCTGTATGTTAAATTTCAATTCGTCATTTCACTTTGTATTTGGATGCGTATCTCTGTAATAATTGTAAACTTATGTCTTGATGTGTTACTGATTCATACGGCAGTAATGAATGTTTTGTTTATGTTATCATTGTATTTATTTTTAAAGCAAAATGTTAATGCCAACTGAATGAAGTTTGTTAATAAATTCAAATTCATACTCTATTCGAGGTTAAAGATAAATTCCAGTTTTGGTAACGATCTCAAAATGACTTTTTACAGAATCTAATATAATTGTATGAAATGAAAATATGTGCCAAAGGATTCTGGAAGTAATTGTGTAATTGCTGAGAAATAAGAAAAATAAGCGCGGATTCGGTCACTTCCGTCGGGTCTTTTTTCCAGCAATAATAATACAATGTCCCACGTGTGCCTATCTGTGTTGGCGATCTTCAGTGTGATCGTATTTCAGCTTAGATTTTATGATTTCACAAAGTTCAGTTTATGTAACAGTACCAGATCTAGATTCACGATGATATAGTCATACTCAACCTTGGTTTTACAGACTTTCTTATACGAAATTAGTTGCAGTAAAACACTAATTTGTGATTTAGGGGGCTCTTTTCTTACTTTTTTGACACACTATTCACGTTCCGCGCCTACCCGCGAAAAACGACCCCTTTCCATGTTTTTGGTCGCGCATGTTGTGGCAGTGACCCCCCCCCTCCACGCCTATCAAGAAGGCAGAAGGTATAATTTTGGAAGCCTTTGGTATGACTCGGCCGGGGATCGAACCCACGACCTCCCGTTCATGAGACTGGCGCTCTACCACTGAGCCACCCTGTCCGTTCACTAGAGATGGAACATATTGGTCTATAGTATTGCCTAATAGCTGAACTGAACGAAGAAACGTGAACGTGAAAATTAATGGAACGATCAATCACAATGCAAAAAAACTGGTGTTGATTTAACACCATCCCGGAGTCTATATGTATGTCCACACCAGGGAAGTGTTAAACAACACCAGTATCGTTTTGGTTTAACACCAATTAGTATTAAAACAGCATCGGTTTGATTCCAAACTGGTGTTGTTTTAATGCTTCCCTGGTGTAGACATAATGGTGTAGACATTAGTGTAGCGTTGTGGCCCAGTGGATAGTATCCGGACTTGGAAACAGAGGGTCGTGGATTCGAATCCCAACCATGGCGTAATTTCCTTCAGCAAGAAATTGATCCACAATGTGCTGCGCTCAACCCAGGTGAGGTAAATGGGTACCTGGCAGGAATTTATTCCTTGAAACGCAGCGCGCGTAACAGCTGCGCTGCTAAAGCCACGGCCATTATGCTGCGTAGAGCGCTTATACCCTTTTTACACACGCTAAAATTTCCTTAACCCCGTAATACAGGTGGGGCTAAATTGCCATTTAGCCCCACAAAAATTGCCATTTAGCCCCACCAATAGTACGGGGTTAAGCTTAGCCCACTTTCTTTTACACAGCATTTTTGCAAAGTGGGCTAACCCCACCTTTAGTACGGGATTATTTGGCCCTGCACAAAAGCAGGGTTATCCCAGCAAATGCGGTGCTAAGAGCGATAGTACGGGGTTAAGATCGTTAGTGTAAAACGAAAGTGGGCTAAGCGCTCCCATTCATGCCCCGCAACAGAGCCGGCCGGTTGTCCAATCAGAGGTAAGCATAATGAATTTTCATGAACAGCAAACACGGCGATAAGAAAAAGCTCGAGTATGAAACCATGCTCACATTTGGTCCACGGCAGGCCGTACGGCGAGTCGAGAACAGCCGTTTGAACATGTTTTGTATAAACTACACAGGATCAAAATTAATAAAACGGCTGTTTTCGACTCGCCGTACGGTGGCCGTAGAGCAAATGTGACCATGGTATAAGTCAGCGAGTTGGAATTCGTGTTTTAATACTTTCCTCATCGACATTTTAGATATGACCCGAATGACCCCTCAGTGCGCTCGTTAATATTCATGAGCTACCACTAGTCCGGGGTTCGTGAGTTTCGTGTGTGAAAAGCAAGCATTCCTTATCAGGGGTTATAACAATTTGGCATGTGTGAAAAGGATTTTTAAAAATAGTACGGGGTTAAGGATAGTACAGGGTTAAGGATATATTACGGGGTTAGCGATAGTCCGGGGCTAAGAAAATCCTGTGTAAAAAGGGTAGAGACTTCTGACAGAGTAAGTATTAAGCGCTATATAAGCAAGTATAATCAATATAATATAGATTCCGGGCTGGTGTTTATCAACACTGGAGTTTTTGCAGTGCACCTGTTTAAATGAAGTATTCTCATCCCAATACTTACCAACTGATTTTCTCACCACTCATCAGTGCAATGTGCTTGTATATCCATTAAGGATCCTATATCTCACGGTACAGACGATGCCTGGTTCGAACAACTACTAAACGTATTTCGTGCAATAAGATACTTTCATCAATACGCCAAGAGTATCATTTTCTGTCGTCTAAAAGTTCAGCTACTATGCCGGATAGCTGATTTAACTGAGATGTAAAATGGTAAAATGTTTCCCATGCTGTTGGTGATATTCATCCATTTATATACAAGCTTGGCATTATTCCAACAAAAGCTACCCTGTCAGCTGGTCCCTACTTCAGAACTTGAGTTACCATAGCAGAGAGAGATACATGAAATAATTCCCGATCAGCGACAGGAAAAATCATTAGATGCTACAGATCAACATTGGTCCTACTCATCTGATGACAAATATAAATAGACCATACCTGTGAGCATGGACCTACTGCCATCGTATAAGCAAAATACAGCTCACCGTAGACGCATGCGCAGTTATATTGTCGATAACTAACTTCCAGTACGGTTTCCTCTTGTGTACTGCACTGGATAAAGCATCACTTCTGTATTTCTACATCCAATTGTTAAAGGTCAGGTCCACCCCAGAAAAGTGTTGATTTGAACCAACAGAGAAAAATCAAACAAGCATAATGCTGAAAATTTCATCGAAATCGGATGTAAAGTAAGAAAGTTATTACATTTTAAAGTTTCGCTTTTTTCACAAAGCATTGATATATGCACAACTCAGTGACATGCAAATGAGAGAGTTAATAATGTTTCCCACCCACTATTTCTTTTGTTTTTATTGCTTGAATTATGCAATATTTAAATTTTTTACAGACTTGAAAATAAGGGCCAACTTGACTGAACCATCTAGTATAAAAAAAAAATGCTAATCCCACATGTTCAGGGAGGAAATAATATTTTTTTCACTTGGCAATGAGGAAAAAAAATCATATAATATAATATAATACAAACGAAGAGTGAGCGGATGACGTAATCAGTCTTCTCATTTGCATACCGACAAGGATGCACATATAACTGTTTTGTGAAATTAAGCGAAATTCAAAATGTCACCACTTTCTTATTTTACATCCGATTTTGATGAATTTTTTTTGCTTGTTTGATTTTTCTCTATTTATTCTTATCAACACTTTTAAGGGGTGGACTTGACCTTTAATGAATTAAGGAAATGGTCATTAGTTCAATTGTATAGGCCTACATCCGCCCTTTGTTCAACCAGGGGCGCGTTGCATTAAACATTTCCCATAAAAATTCTGGCAATATCTTTACCAGGATTTCTTTAAGTATTGTATAATTCAAACAAAGAAAAACTAAAGAAATAGTGAGTGAAGGACATCATCAACGCTCTCATTTGCATATCGCTGAGTTGTGCATATCACTGTTTTGTGAAAAACAAGCAAAAATATAAAATGTCATAACTTTCTTCTTTTACATCCGATTTGGATGAAATGTTTCAGCGTTTATGCTACATTGATTTTTCTTTATTTATTCGAATCAATATTTTTCTGGGGTAGACTTGACCTTTAATAAACTGGAAATCTAGCAAGTATATCACCCGTCTCTCATCCCATCCTCTGTCACGTACACATCTGCCTCACTCTCCCTCTTTCTCCTCCTGTCTCTCCTTCCCTCTCTCTTATTTTTTTTTATTTATTCAAAAGAAATGGATATCAAAAACTAAATCGAATTACACTTTTAAGAAATCTTAAATATCGAATCTCAACTCTCCTCGTCCCTCCATAAATATATCTCCCTATCTATCTATCTATCTATCTATCTGTCTGTATATCTATCTATCTATCTGTCTGTATATCTATCTATCTATCTATCTGTCTGTCTATCTATCTATCTATCTATCTATCTGTCTGTCTGTCTGTCTGTCTGTCTGTATATCTATCTATCTATCTATCTGTCTGTATATCTATCTATCTATCTGTCTGTCTGTCTGTATATCTATCTATCTATCTAATGGCTCTGTCTCCTCCCCCTCTCTCTCACACACATACACTCACCCTCCCCTTTCCCTTCACCACTTTCTCCTTCCCTCTCTCCTTTATCTCCCCCTCCCTTGCCTCATCTCTCTCTCTTTCCCTCCCGCTGCTATTGGTCGAGGGTGATGGTCACTATGCGGTTATATTGTGGGCGTGTCATACCGATTCCAACAACAGGTGTAAAGCCTTAATCATGAAGGTCCAATCTCATTGTTGCGTTCTGATCACGTGATCAAGATTGTACTCCATGCATGCGCTGAAGGTGAGTGACTCCATCATCAACATCGCGAGTTGAACTTGAAATACGAGGTACTAGCTCGACTGAGTATGGCATATTGTGCCATTATTGTGTCATTACGGTGATCTCCCGCATCCCCCGGTGTCAAAGCAAATTATTACTCTGTGCCTCAAAACATGTAGGCCGATCCTAGTCTATCGATTCAGACCCGTTTGAGATAAAAACACGACGAGTAATTTACAAACGTATCGAAATCAGTCAAGGTCAACAACAAAACATCTGAGGAAAAATGGAATATAGGGAGACGTGAATCTTGGGAGATTTAAAGGGATGCTTCGTGATGGAACCTGAAATGTAATGCCTATGCTCTATACTAAGCCTATATGGGAAATATATAATTATATTCATAATATAAAAAAATGATACAGTTCAACATTGTATCACATAGGCTATACGGCCATTGGATCAATAACCTACATGGAGGTTTGAATTGATTTGATTCTATTTACATGTAATTTCCACTTTTTAATAAGTAGCCGTCCTGAGGATGAGACCATTCATTTTAGACCTCGTCCCTTCATTTGCTAATTACTTCCTGGTATGAACGCATATGTAACTCAACGATAAAACACACCTACCCCCACCCCCAAAAACTCAGAACAAGGTATGATGTGTGTACACTGCATAAGCTCCGGTGATGGTTTAACACCAGCCCAGAATCTATATATCCACATCAGAAAAGTATTGAAACAACACCAGTTTGGAATCAAACCAATGCTGTTTTCATACTAATTGATGTTGTATAAACACTCATCTGGTGTCAGACCAAAACGAAATTGGTCTTGTTTAACACTTCTCTGGTATATATAGATTCCGGGCTGGTGTTAAATCAACACCAGAGTTTTTGCAGTGAATATGTGTGTATATAGGTAATAGCAAAGGTTTTTTTCTCCATAACGCTGGACCGATTCAAGAACATAAAAAAAATTATTTTCAAATGTCTCTCATGACAAAGCGCAACCAAGAAGTCTTTGTCGATTTTTTTTGGTGAATCAAAACGTTCCTGGACTCTGGACCAACGACATATTTACAATTTCTCGTCAGCTGCGAGACCTAGGATGAACCTGCTGCTCCGTTTTACCAAGTTTCGCTAAAGACTTCCCAGTTATTCGTTGTCATTTGACTGGCATTTCCATTACATTCACTATGTTCTTGAATACGTCGTGCGTAGCGGAGCGAAAACTCTCGTTTGTACATCATCTAGTGTGAAAGTATTCAAAAGAGACTTCCAAATTTAATAGCAAGACATTATTAACGTAATATCCAATTATTAGGCCTAAATACGATTGAAGCGGAGGGGGCAGGGGCACCCCTGCTATAATAATGACCCCTTTTTGGCACGTCGTCAGATTTTTTTTCTCGAGATTGTGCTTCCGCAACAGATGACCTTTGAGGTTTGTTTCAGTTGTCAGAAAGCTCTTTCCGTAAATGACGACAACAATGGATCTTTTTTTGTTATTTGTCAGTATTTGAATTACCGGTGTCAAAACGTGGTTAGAAGGTTGGGGGGTGGGCTGCCCCCCCCCAAAAAAAAAAAATAAGGAAAAAGAAAATTTTCACGACCAAGAAAAGAAAAGAGAAAGAGAAAGAAAAGAATGCAAGGGTGACATGTGACATTATTTTTTGAATGTCATGTCAAAATACATCACAAAATTGGATTTTTGTAATAAAAATGTCATGATTTTTGCACGCTCACTTAATTGCTCGCATTTGCTTAAAAAAATCGATGTGATACGATTTATCTAGCCCCTCAAAAGTTTTAGCTCACTACGCCACTCAGGGTTAGAAAATCAGACGGAGTGTGGGTAAAAAATTAGGAAAAGGGGGATGCTTATATATTTTTTGGGTCAGATCTGTATGAAAAGCTATAGCCCGTATTAAGTGACCAGAATCATCGCCTAAAAGTATTGCAACGCTGCATATTTCGAGAGGGGTAAAAAAATCCACAAAGCTTGTATTTCCCCTTTGGCAGTAGACGTGTATCTTTATTCCCAATTTATCCCCTGATCAGTGGGTAAAATCCGTCGATCTGGTTTCAAGCTTGTGACCGGAAGAATATCATACTTACATCGAATCCATTAAAGAAGTGCTGCCGATTCGTTTGGTTTCGAAAGAAAAAAAATCCCACACAAAATCTTGAAAAATGTAGCGATAGAGAAGTTGACAAAGTGGGTGACCTTTTTTTTTTTGGGGGGGGGGGGTCATTTCATAAAAGTTGTCAGCGCTGAATGAATTTTAAGTTCCGACAATTTCAGGTAATTCCTCGGATTTTGTTGACCATGTTGACTATGATGGGCAGAGACTTTGGAACATTATTGAAAGTGTGTTGGAGGGTGGGGATATTGCATATTGCAAAATAACAATCAGATGGTAGTTTTTCCGTTAATAGTTAAAGTGATTGGTTAACATTGGTTTGACTTTTAAAATATCTGAGGTAGAAGGTCACACTTGTCACTTGTGTCTGTGATATGTAACAAAAATGAAAATTTAGTGCTTCAAAATTGAAATATAAAGTGACCGGAAACACCATCATAATTTCATCCCATACACTTATGTGTACTATTTTGGCGTCTATAAGACGCCTATTTACAAAATAGGGGTTGGCCTTGTAGTTTTAGCTTTTCATTCTCAATGTAACACTCTATTTTCTGTCGATATTTATGTATAATCCTTCGATGGCAATGAATAGAGTGTCACTTCGATATCACACGCATAACAGAAAAAAAGGCAGTTCACTCCAATCATTTACAGTTAAAGATCGTAGTTTAATTAATATTAGAAAAATGATAAGTAAATATACATGTATAACATTCTGCGCGTGATGATAATGTTTCTACCCTTGGGTTGTAAGGAATCAAGGCGTGTCTTACATCAAAATATGAAGGGAACATTTTTAAAGGGATTGTAAGTTGAGGGTTGTAATATTGGGTCTTACATCAATAATGGTTGTTTTCAGGGTTTATTAGTTCTAATACATGCACTTGTACATATGTTTCATATTGGTTTGAGAATTTTTTAAATCGGCTGCTCACACAAAGTTAAACAATACCTTTAACGTATATTGGAAAAAAGTGTGTGTGTGTGTGTGTGGGGGGTGATGCCCCTAGCCCCCCTTCCGGTTCCGGGCTCATGTGCCTTCATTTCTATACATGTATATAGTGACTTTGCTCACTGTGTGTAAAGCTATGAATTTTCAGCCTCGATCCCTCGAGTTTAATTTGGTAAATCCCCAAATGCATGCATTTCTCTCTAATTGCTTCATTAAACGAATGTAAAGAGTTGACGATTATGAAATAAAAACGTGATTTGGATCTGCACACACGGTCGGTAAAAACAGGGAGCCGGGTGGATGTTTCAAAAAGCTGTTCGTACGTTAAGACCGATAGTAAGGACGACTAAAGAACCTTTCTTACGCGCTAGATAATTAATGAATACCATACACGAGAATGGATCGCCAGTCGTTTTTAAAGTCGCTCTTAACTTCTGGATATCTTTATGAAACACCCACAAGGGCACCTGCGGTAAAAAAGCTGTTTAGAATTTTCTTGATAAAACGCCGTTACTATGAACTTTACAGTAGAAAACTCACATTGCTGTATAATGGTTATCCCCTTAAAAGAAAACCAACATGACACTAATGTGGTGTATGTTGCAAGAAACTTGCAATCTATTGCAAGTGTACTTTTGGTCTCTAAATCAATCATATATCTTGCAATTAATTGCAAATTCGTGATTAACTTGTAATCTGCGTTTTAAAACAAGCAGAGTTTTTTTTATTTTCCTCAGTTAAAAATTGATTTGTCAGTTGTAAAATTTTCACAGAATATTGATTGCAAATATTTTCTTGCAACACCCCCTAAGAAGCACTCCCAAATTTCAACAATTCAAATGCAAAACAGATCGCTTTAACATTATTTATAGTTCCCTGCTAATCGGTATACTAAATGGAACTTAACCAAATCATTTCATCTCTTCGTAAAATGTGATAAAGAAATTGTGTTTGGTTTTGATAGGTCGCCAACCAACACTCATATGCCTAAATGAAAAAAAAAGAAATTTCGATGTCTGTTTTTTTTTTGCTGTATCAGTTTCACCCTCTGCTTCTGAATGATTTCTTCTTTGATTTCAAATTTAAAATACTTCTCATGAAATGCATGATCTAATAATGTACAATCCTATGTTTGCATGATTTAGGATGTATATTCGTGTATCTTCACATGCTTTCTACCTGTCTACATGGACACACAGGCATTTTTCAATTTCACATTTCATTCTTCATTAATAATTGTATGGTTGGGAATGCTTTGTGTTCTCTCTCTCTTTCGTCTGTCCTTCACCAAGCATTAAATTCTATAACTTTTTATTTCTAAATTTGGTCGCAGATTTAAAAGGGATGGTCTGGGCTGAAAATGTGTATATCTTAATTAATACATGGTGTTATGTGATGATAAGACATATCTCACATATTCAATATTATGTCTATACATAATCAATACTGTAATCAATACTTCTATACATGAAGTATACAAGCTCCAACTTTCATTAGAAAGTATTCATTCTTCTTCCAGCTAAACTTCTGACACACACACATTTTATGGGTTTCTTATTCACTACATTTCATGTTCTCCATAAAAGATCAACTCCCCCAATTCAGAGTAAAGTTATGGCGTCCAAGGTTGACCAACACCTGTTTGATCGTAAAGAGTCTAGACCAGACCAATATAAAAGGGGTTCACTTCTGAACCAAAAGCAGATTACTTCAGAGAATGCAGATTGGTTATAGATTGGTTGCAGATTACTTTACAGATTGTTCCAGCATACAGACAGCTACAGAAGAGTTTATATTTTATACTGCAGAGTATAGTCACCATCAGACTTACTCATGTTCCTGTATTATTTGTTAACATCATCATCAAGTATTTAATAAATGTATATATGAACTGTACAGCTTTGTATTGCTTCGTCTCATTTAAAGTCTGGTTGAAAATAAAAGAGCAATAAGATCCAACCCCAACACAACAATAGAGTAGAATTCACTGAGCAAATTGCCGAAAATTTCATCAAAATCGGATAACAAGTATAATAAAATTATTGAAGTTTGAAATTTAGCAATATTTTGTGAAAAACATTCGCCATGAATATTCATTAGGTGGGCTGATGATGTCACATCTCCACATTCCGTTTTCTTATGTTATTACATAAAGTCAGCAATAAATATCTAATGCACTTAATCAGTTGTCAATCCAATTTTTCTAGTTCTTGGAGGAAAAAATGAATAAACAATATTTCACATATTAAAATAAAATACAAAAGAACAAGTGGAAATGTGACATCATCAGCCCACTCAATGAATATTCATGACGACTGTTTTCACCAAATATTGCTAAATTTTAAAATTCAATTACTTTGTTATCTATTATCCGATTTTGATGAAATTTTCGACATTTTGCTCAGCGAATTCTCTTACATAATTTTCTTGCACACTGTTAGGTAAAACAGAAGATTTTACATAAGAAAAATACAAAACAGATTTTCCAGAAAGAAGTAACTAAGTCATTTTGTAAATTGCTGAAACCTGAAAGATTTTATACAATTTTTATAGAATTTATAGAACAGGTCTGTTTCAAAAAGGGGTAAACAGTTTTATTACAATAAATTTGTAAGGTTATACACATACCAATAATCTATTTTCTGTAATTTTACAGAAATGCATGTAATATTACACAGTGCAGTAAGATTACAGGCATTGGCGGCGGAATTTTAGGGGGATTGACAAGCAAAAAAAAAAAAAAAGGTTATCAACTAAAAATTTATGGGGGATCGTCCTCCACCTCAAATTTTTGGGGGAATCTGTCCCCCCATCCCCCCGCTTCCGCCGCCTATGATTACAGGTGTTCTCGCTGCAGGTTTTTTTTTTTAGTTGAAATTTTCTAACAATGCAGGCGCACAATTATCATCAATACATGCCCTTTGGGATATATTTACTATTTATTGTTCTTTCACTGCATGTGGACGGGAAGTAAATAAACCTCTTGATTTTGCGATTTCACATGAAAATCTATTTTATTTTGTATCTCGACAATACAGTGCGTCCCACAAAAAAGGAAACCTGGATTCCCATCTCTTTTGAATTCAACGACAAATGAATTATGACATTTCATTTACATAATCCTATAATTCAATTCTTCTTCTTTATTTTGATAACTAATATGAGACGAACACTTCATGCGTTATAAGCAAGACGAGTTTGAAATTTTAATTGGAAAACTGAAATTGGACAAGATTGGTTCGTGATACGACAACCGTGCTCATTCGATGATTGGCTCATTAGCATTTCTTTTGTATTCTTTGTTAAGTTTCTCTCACTGATCCCTGAAATGAGATAAGAGTGGATTCAGATTCACACCTAAGTTTCTGCACCAATCGTTTCTGATATGGCTCAATATTCATTGTTTGTAATCTGCCATGCGTGCATGAGCGATTCGCTGTTGGTTTCAAACGAGAGATGAGATTCCACTCTTGCCTTATATAATAAGTACCACATTTTTCGTAAAAACATGAAAAACGGGTTTCTTTTTTTGTTATTGTTAGACACACTGTATAATTATAAAACCAAAATAGAAATAATGATAAAACTACTAAAGGATCACTGAGGGAACCATTATTTAGATGCATCGGGGCACTTTTGGGGGCTGGGCGTCCAAATCCCGACGAAAGGGAATTATCCCCTGACCCCCTCGAAAAAAAAGCCACCAACAACAGAGGAAATATGTAGATTGCACGTCCCCGTATCTCTCGAATATGAATAGAATCTAAATTACTTACTTACTAACTTACTTACTCACTTATTAATAATAATAATAATAATGGGTATTTAGAGGCGCTAAAAACAAAAAGTACCATAGCGCGTACAAAAGTATGAAACATTTAATATTTGCAATGATTACTATACAATATTCAAGATAAAAAGGAAAAATATTAATTATTGAGGAAAAAGGTATGTCTTAAGGGATGATTTGAAGCCAAGAACACTGGAAACATTTCTTATTGAAAGAGGCAAACCGTTTTTCGGCAGAGGAGAGTTTTGACAAGGGAATGCAAAGTCTGCATGTGTCAGTGATTGAACGAAGATTACGAGTGGGTGTGTATAATTTGATGGTATTATTAAGATATCCAGGTGCTAATTGATTTAGAGTTTTGTATACGTATAAACAGACTTTAAACTGAATGCGTTGGAATAGAGGTAACCAGTGGAGTTCCTTAAGTAGGGGTGTAGTATGAGTTCGGGATCCAAAGCCAAAAATTAAACGAGCGGCAGGATTCTGTATAACTTCAAGCTTTCTTCTTATTTACTTACTTTATATACTCACTCAATAACTTTGCAAAATCACTTTCAACTCATCCTCTGTGCAAGACATGACTACCTCTAAAAAACATACAAACATATCTTTTCGTCGTACAAACAACTATCAACAATTTCCAATAAGAACGACATGATTTAAAAACAGTCCATTTTGGGTTGACATACTCTACAAAAGACTAGGAAAGGTAATACAAAATGGTCATCCCCGCCCCATCATACAGTTATTTTTGTCATTTAAATAAGTGTCAGTCTCCTATCCTTCAATTCTACCGTTCATATTACACTCATTCATTCAGTGCCATTTATGCTTTATCTAAATTGTATTAACTTTTATATGTATAGCCATTTTTAATGCATTCTACTATGGTTTTTACTTTGTATTTAATAATGTGCCAACACCAACATGTAAACATGATTTACCCAGCTCTTGCTGTTTTTTCATGATTGTTATCATGTTTGATTATCAATAGAGACCATTTTTTAAATTAGATTAATTAATCTAATTAATTCTAATTTAATTTAACTTACTTAATTTACTTACTTATTTACTTGTTGGCCGTTAACGCATTATGCCTCCTGACATGTAGGGCAGCAACGAAGGATCTCCTCTCCCGGCGGTTCTGGGCCTTCTTCTCGATCCTCCCCCTAGTCATGTTCACTGACTTCGTCTCCTCCTCAACAGTGCAAAATGTAATGACTGCCAACATACATCATATTCGAAACTGTACAATCATCATATTTTATAGGGGCATCAGCATTATCTTCTCTCTATCAAGAGACCTCATACACGCACGAAGAGCTATTACGTAATTAAGTTAAAATCTATAATACGTAGTGAAAACCTCGGCGCTGCTCAGAATGCGTATCTTTTGTTATCACGTTTGTTTGGCAGCCTTGAGCTGAAATCCTTTTATCGGTATTAATCAATAATCGATGCTTGGAATCACTCTTCTCCCCTTTTAATCATGTTTATGTCTGTCTCTGTTTATGTCTCTCTCTCTCAAGGGGGGTGCGGGATGGGGGGGGGGGGGTGGTGAGCCTACAGCGAGCTTTGAGAAATCCTGGAGCTTCTCGTTTCATCTCTATACATTGTTAAAAACGCTGACCAAGCTGGAAAAAACGATGTCAGTGTTCACGGTGTATTTTCGTAGTGAGCTAGTGTTCATAGTGTGTTGCATTTTGTGTTCACAGTGTGTTCACAGTGTGTTCATAGTGTGTTTCATAGTGTGTTCACAGTATTTTCATAGTGTTCATATACATTAAGTGTGTTCACAATGTGTTCATAGTGTGTTCGCAGTGTTTTCTTTTCATAGTGTGTTCATATACATGAAGTGTGTTCACAATGTGTTCATAGTGTGTTCTATAGTGTGTTCACAGTGTTTTCATAGTGTGTTCATGTACATAAAGTGTGTTCACAGTGTTTTCATATTGTGTTCAAATAAATGAAGTGTGTTCACAGTGTGTTTCATAGTGTGTTCACAGTGTTTTCATAGTGTGTTCATATACATAAAGTGTGTTTCTGGGTGTGTTCATAGTGTGTTTAGTGTGTATCATAGTACATTCATAGTGTGTTTAGTGTGTTTCATAGGGTGATCACAATATTTTCATAATCCACTTCATAGTGTGTTTCATGTGTTTAGTGTGCAAGATAGTATGTTCACAGTGTTTTTCAAAGTGTGTATCATATAGTGTAAACAAACAAATTGCGGATACACTATGAACACACTGTGAACACATTGTATATACACTGAAGACAGAGTGAACACACTGAACACATTGTGGATACACTGTCAACACATTGTGGATACACTGTCAACACATTGTGGATACACTGAACACACTGTGATTTTTTTTTGGAAAACTGAACACCTTGTGAACACATTGTGGAGTACAAGGTAGGACACAATGTTCTTTCCAGGCTGGTAATATGATAATTACACCGAATAAGTATTTAAATAACACCGATTTAGAATCAAACCGATGTCGTTTCCTCACTTACCACTGATCATTATTTGGTGTACACCTTACGATCGGTCTGCGACCTTATTTTGGAATGAAATCTTAAAGAATTTGGTGCTAATAGTGGGACATGGAATATCTTACTGTGTAATGTCCGAAATAATCGTACGAATACCTATGTTCAAATTTGTGACTAAGCTATCATCCTTCTTAGAATAAAAGCAGATTCAATATCTAGTCGTAATGACGTCATAGTAGTCGTACGATTGGCTACGATTTGAAACTAATTTTGCCTTTGCTCCAAAACAAAGGCTTGCAATATTTCAAAATGGTTTTATTAGTATTCTTTCAAATAATTTCAACCTCAAATAAAAATTATATGTTCCATTTACATTTTCAGAAAAGTAGCAAAATACGATTTGTTCCAAATCGGATCGTGAACAGTCGTAAGATGTGCGGTTGCCTGTAGTCCTAAACCAATCCATGTGTGTTTCAACATGTCCGTTGTTTGGTCAATAGAATTCGGAGAGAAGGGAGGGGGGGGGGGGGTTGGCAGTAGGATACCATCAAAGTTCTTACAACGTAGAGGGCAATTAAATGAACACCACATACAATAAAAAAAGTTACACGTGATATTATAAGCATTTTAATCAATTAATATTCAGTATGACAATTGGAGAATAATATATATAATGAAATAAATAACCAATCCAGAAATTTTCACAATTTTTTTTACAGATAATTCTAAAACCGTCAAGTCTACGGAGTTTCAAATAATAACAGAAAATGGGAAAACATCAAAAGATTGAAAACAGTTGGAAACACGACCGTCAAACAAATGATTGCGGATTTTGTGGAGACATAAATTTTACCGAGCACCATCACATAATACATTATTTTTATCAGGTTCCGTACTTATAATCATTCATGTTTTTTTCAGCATTCGGGTTAAGAAAAGTAGATTAAAACCATCCAAAGTAAATACCATTTAATAAAATTAAACAGATTTACATTCTATGCTCTCAGAAATCCTGGAGGGGTTGGATATCATTAAAAGGTAGACAGTTATGTTCGTAAACGGACTTTAAAATTGATTCGTAAACAAGTAATAACATTTCGATCTCAAAGTACCATAAACAAGATGTAATTTGTCAGCTTTTCCGTGCCCTAAATAATGCGTCAAATCTTTCATTTGCATAATAGGGTTGAAAAAAAAAACCACTCCCTCCCCGATTTTGGCCACTATAAAACCGGCTTTCCACAACGGTATTAAAACAAAGTTATGTGCTTTGAACGCACGTTCCGCTTTGCCCGACCACGAAAAAGGCCCTTTTCTTATTTTTTTTTTGCATGCGCACGGTATCCCCCTTATAATTCAATTAAGTTCAACTATAATAGCAGCCCTCTCCCCAGAAATAAATACGACACGATACCGTATTAATCAATGGATTCATGATTTTTCGATAAAATTTCTTTATAGAGGGTGGGCCCGTAGCAATTTTACTTCAGTTTCCAAAAATTCCCAATTAATGAATACGTAATTGCACTCTCAAGCAAAATCCATCACAAGCTATTGCTAATAGGAAATAAAACCTTCTATCCCCCCCCCCCAAAAAAAAAATACATTCATATTCATTCATATAAGAAATGATTTATATAATCTATGTTGAAAAATCATGTTTTGTAAAAACGGAAGAAAACAAATAATTCTTTTAATGAATGAACGAAAGCGCGCTTTTTCAACATGTGCGCTTGCACACAAACACCCTCCCTAACACAACCTCACGCACACTTCACCCTCATGCATTCACACAAACACATACAAACACCCTCACGCATGCTAAATATCACTCTCACACCACTGACTTGGAAGTGTCTCACACACATCATATTTTAAAGATAATTTTATTTATTGCACTTACTGAGAAAACGCCACCAACGTCAAGGTTTTATATCAGAAGTAATCAACAGTAATTTTTGAGGAAAATTTCCTAAATGTTTGCCTTTATAGTTTAATACTGAATTCACACATTGCCATGAAAATTAAGCATGTGATTTTTTTTTCAACGCGTTGTCCCATGACCCTATACATGAACGCAGGAATGACTATTCTGCGCAATCGCATAACATTTTGTAAAACCGCGTCGCGTAATGCCAAAGATGGCTATAGGAGATAGACCAAGTCATTTCTTATGTCGAGTTGATAGAGAGAGTAAATATACAACAAATGAACATATTATTTAATGTTCTCATTACCAGACATAGTCTTACATCACAATTATTATGAGTATTTTCAGGAAAGACGAACACATCACACACTTGCCCGTTCTCTATTGCGAAATTTCATATACCCTAATTTTTGATGAAATATTATACATGGTTTGACACATCATTGAACAGATGCAATTCTGAGATTCATTAAAAAGTATTTCCTCTGTAGAAACTTAGATATATGAAATATATTGATTAGAGTAAAGGTAGTGTGTGACGTCATCAGATCAATAATGCCCTTAACTGAATGTTATATAAACATAAACAAATATTGGGATACAGTGCTCCATGAGGGTAATCAAGTCCAAACAACATTGAGTATTTCTTTGGGGCATTTTTATTTATCTAGTGTGATGAAAATCTTGCCCATTCTAAAGTAATTGCTGCTTATTTTGTTAACCTTTCTGGACAATGTGTTTCCATTATTGGGGACAATACTGCCCCAAATTGGTTGGACACATAATTACCCTCGTGGTGGTAAAAATTTCACCCAATATTTTTTTACGATGTAACTTTTATGGCAGTGTGCAAAAGTGCCCTTCGTCGGTTTCTCCAATTCCAGTTTTTATTCATGATATTATTTGATCTTGATGAATTTTCATGAAGATTAAACATTCTGAGCAGCTGTTGTAAGCATGAATAAGATGCCTATCAAGCCATGGCCATACGAAGCGGGGAGCAGGGTAGACACTTGCCCAAATGGAAATTCTTGAAAACTTACATTTTGTTTGCTGTAAATGTTCACAAAAATCAAGCAAATGTGTACAAGACATCCATCAATTTCACTTTAAAAAAATCAAAAGCACCCAAATTACAAGCTCGGTAGTTTCCCTCCCTATCTTTCCATTTTTTCTCGAAATTTTGCACGTACCCTACTCACCACCCTCCCCCCCCCCTGAAAAAATATGCCTATCGAACCAATGCGAGTGCGAAGCGAGAACTGAAACTGTCGAAGGGACCTTGATTCTTTTCAGTGACTCAGAAAGAAGGTATACAATAATGATGATACAAAAATTCCAGTTAGTCCTATTCCCTTTTTGTCATGTACTTTTCTTCTTCCTTCTCGCCTCTCCCTCTCTCCCCCCCCCCCCCCCCGTTTCCTTTCGGCCCCTGGATTCACGTCTGGGTTTAGTCAAAAACAAGTTTACTTTGAGTTTGAAGCCTGACATTCTACATGTGTGCTACCTGAAAATCCCCATTATGGTAGGTAAAATCACTTACTGTTTAAAATTATAATTTAGACACGTATTTTTGAAAATCACCAAGGCAAAATGTCACATTTTGAGGCGCCATGTTGATGACGTCATTTATAGAGGTATTCCGGTGTGAAAATATTTATATCTAAATAAGAAGAGTAAAATTCACGGATTGAAATGGGGAAAATATTAAAATCTGATAACAATTAGTTTAGTTTCTGAATTTTAAAGTTTCGGAATAAATTTGGAAAATATTTGTATTCACATTGTCATGAATATTCAGTAGGTTAACTGATGAAGTCACATCCTCACTATCCTTTTTGTTATGTTATCAAATGAAACCATAATTGTTTAATTTTTCCACACATGAGTGAATGATATGTCTTCCTTCTTATGAAATCAGTTGCAGCAATGAAAATGTAATTCACTAAATCGTTTATCAAGTCATTTATTTTTAGTTCTTGGAGTGAAAAATTGAATTAACCTCATTTCATACAATACAAAAGAATAATTAGGGATATATTATCATGACATCACCAGTTTGCTCATTGAATATTCATAAAGACATGCCTAGAACTGTTTTACCGGAATAATGCAAATCCTTGAAATGCCATAACTTTTTTTTATTGCTTGTCCGATGTTGATCAAATTTTCAGCAATAGGTTCGTCTGATTTTTGTTAATCTGTTCAAATCCTTTTATTTTCAGCCTGGAGCATCCCTTCGAGAATGTTCCCGATGCAATATTCTAGGTAAATTTCATATGGAATATCATCAGGACACATTCTTTCAAACAAGTACAAATTTGTCTGTTATACACTGAAAAAAATCCGGTGTCTATTTAACATCAGCCTGGAATCTATATAGGTCCTATGTCCACACGGGAGAAGTATTGAAACAACACCAGTTTGGAATCAAACCGATGCTGTCTTAATACCAACTAGTGTTGTATAAACACCTTTCTGGTTTTAGACCAAAACGAAACTGGTGTTGTTTAACACTTCTCTGGTGTGGACTTATATAGATTCCAGGCTGGTGTTAAGTCAACACCGGAGTTTGTGCAGTGTATAGTTGCCAGTCGAGCAACTTTTAAGCCAGTTTTTTTTTAGTCATCTCCCTCCGGTCCATTACTTCTGGCATTTAGGAAATATGTTCCAGTCCTCCTTCCTCGCATCAACAGCTATGTGAGTAAATAGTAGATTGAGCGTAACGTTGGCGGTGTATCGTGTATTGTTAATGCCATCCCACTCCATGCGTTCAGCAAATCGACTAAACAAACAAAACCTGCAACAGAAAAAGGGAGAGGGGGAAAAACAAGATAAATAATTACAAACATTTGCTTTATTTGATAATATTACAAATCGGGTGAATTTCTTCTGGCATAGAACAATCTTTCTGATAACATTAAGTGTTCAACTACATTAAGGCCTGTTCACACCGCCCGAGCGTTGTTGGAGCGGTCGTGGAGCGGTAGGGAGAGAGAGTTGAATTTCGTTCACAAAATTGGGGAAAAAATCGAAAACAAAAAATAACGATCGAAATCGAAAATGGTGAACGGTAGCGAGTGGTGATGATTTTTTTTTCTCTCCGCTCCACGACCGCTCCAACAACGCCCGGGCGGTGTGACCAGGCCTTTAACTTCATTTAAAGCCAAGTTAAAAAAACGTGTGTATAAGTGAATATTCAAAGTGTTTTTCTGCCTAATTCTACAGTTACCCCGATTGCCCCCATCCCCCTGTATGTATGCTGGTGATTGCTGATGCTGTGTGTTTATTTTTTATTTGATTTTCATGTGTATTTTACCTTGTTTTACTGGGAGCTACAACTCACAAGTTCTCATGAACTTTTCAGTAGTTCCCGTTTTTCTCTGAGGTAATTTTCATTCTGGTACATATTGTATATTTTTTTTTATATTGTTGAGAAAAAAAATTAACTTGAACTAGATTCGACTCGGCTGATAAATCTGCTGATTCGGAGGAGTTTTTCCAACATTTTCTGTTTTTTCTCCTTCTATGCCGCGGTGCCAGACGAAGTCTCAGCGGAGCAAATCTCTGACAGAAAAAGACCTATTTACCGGTCTAAGATTCAACATTATTTCAATACCAAAATTTTATTTTGACCTTTTCACCATAACATCTCAAAATATGATTATTACTCTTGAATTTAGAACATGCTTTTCCTTTGAATATGATGAAGTCACTTGTGCACCACCAACATCATAATGACAGCTTTCAAAAATGTTTGTGCGCCTTTATATCAATATAGGCCTATATACTAAAATCTATGGCCTTGTAGAATTTTTTTGGAGAAAAGTTGAAATAAGTTTGACAGTACACACACTATCAAAATTCTGCACTTTAATTGAAACACTGGCATCTTTTTAGTGTAATCTTGCACCCTAAATGGAAAAGCGGTGCAAAACTGCACATTTTTAAAGTTAATAATTGAACCATGACATGCTCGGTTGCACCCTAAAAGGTGCAACTTTTCACGATTTTAAGGTTGATAGTACCTGACGTCATGAAAGGATCAAATTTGCACCTTCATAACGTGGTTCATTTATGCACCCTATAAGGTGCTTAACTTGTAGCTAACTGCACCCTTAAACGTGAACAAATGAGAAAAATTACACCCATTAGCACCGCATGTGGTGCTGCTAGTGTATCGACAATTACAGTTTAAATTTGAACCCTTTTTTATAGTGTGTATAGAGGCATGACAAAAAAAAGAATATTTTTTTTGGTTTTAGATCTAGTAAAGATTAAATGAAGAGGTTAATAAGGACAAGTAAATAAATCTGTGTATGAAATATTCAAATAAATTATTTAATAAATGAATTCATGAAAGGTATCTTTTCACTTTGTGAGCAGCTAATACAAAAAAATCCAACTAAGATGAAGCAGGTGTATAAATGCTTTTATTTTTCTTCAAAAACCCTGAAACAGACCAAAATATAGGATGAAAAACTTAAATTTAGAGACACTATAAGCCCAATCTTTTAAATCAGAACAAAGTGAAATGATGACTTTTAGCTTACTGAATATCAAATGAATACAAATTATGATATCAGTGTATACTGTATTTTTCTTACGTAGGCATGATTTGATTTTTTTTTACCTTTCAGGGCAGATTTGGCTTGCTGACTTCTTCTTATGTTTCAACGTTTTGTAGTAGCCTTCGCCCGAGGCTCGATGAATTTTATATTCAACTTTAGCGAGTCTGGATCGAAGGTCATCATCCTCGGCACCCCACCCCCAGTAAACATTGGAATATCCATTTGACTTCTTCATCTGTTCTGCTGTTAACCCAACAACTCCGCCAAATATGCTTCCGTAGAGTAATCTAAGGGCAAGAAAAAGAAAATGAGCAAAATATTTGTCCGCAAGACTAAACCAGCGTTTAGTAGAGGGCGTAAACACTATGCATATAGGTTACACGGACCTAATTTCAACTGGCAGGCAAAAGATATTCATTCCAGCCAACCTATTCTCAATTTTTTAATTTGATATTGTTGATTGACCAAAATGAATGAATGTGATTGAAATTCTAACACTGATTCTACGGAGGGTACCTAGTGAACTTCCATTTCCAAATTAAAAAGATATATCACCACTTTCGAACTATATTTTTAATGGCGGAAGAATTAGGGCCATTTTATTCTCTCAAGTGATGAATATGATCCTGTCAGGTGTAGTCTTTATAAATTCCGATTTATTTTTAAAATGAGCCGGTTGGGGTACCCTTTTCTGGTCAGATATGGAATGTCAGACATATATCCTATCCACTATCCATTCAACCCTCGAATTTCCTCCTTTCTTCTTATGAATTTCCTTAAAGCGCCACTTTAACACACGAGTCTATAGGAAATTATTTAGGCCTGTGATACCTTTAGTGCAAAATATTGCTAAATTTTAATATTCAATAACTTTGTTATTTGTTATCTGATTTCGATGAAATTTTCGGCATTTTGCTCAGTGAATCTACTCTATGTATTAAGATATAAATACTTTTAAGCCGGGACCATCTCTTTAAGGTATCTATATTCCAATGTACTGTAGTCGATTATGAATGTTTTCAACACTCACTTGAATCCAAGCTCTTCAGCGTACGCACACAAGTGTCTTGGCATCTCGTCGCAGCCATACCAGTTTGTCGCCCTCATCGGTATCTGGTCGATATCGTGAAATATCACACAGTCCCACGATCCAAAGTTGGTTGCTTCCATGTATCCGATATTCTTTAATAGACCACGGTTAAACACATTATCATTGGCCTAAATGAAGATTAAAGATGGGGAAAATAAGGAGATAGAAAAAGGAAGTGGGTGATATATGATATCATTAATTGCTGAATGTTTTCTAAATTTCTATAATTTTTTTAAAGACTACATCTGGTTGATTCCATGTATCCAATTAATATTCTTTAATGCACTATGGTTTGACACATTATCGTTATCCTATAAGAAGGAAACAAAGAGAAAAATATGGAAGGAGAAAAGGAAAAGAGAAATTGGTAACATGATTATGATATCATTTTTAAAATTATTGCCGAATTTTGCCTCGATTTCTGTACAGAAAAAAAAGAGATTTTCCTTTTAAAAGGCCAAATTTTGATTCTATGTATTAAATGTCATTTACTAGACCATGGTTAAAAACATTATCGTTGGCCTAAATGAAGAAAAAATAAATAGAGATGGAAACTAGGGAAAGGAAAGTGAACGATTATGATGTTATTACACCTAAAAAATATACAACGCCGTTTATTATATGAACCTTACAGTAATTGTTTAAACAGTTTAAACAAGATTTTAAATCTTAAGCAACAAAGTTTAATTTTCAATATCTAATATTAAATAACTTAAACATGATTGTTGAAACGGGTAATCATAAACTTTATATGGTTTATATAGTAAACAGCGTTGTATAAAATCTTAAACAGCGTTTTTACTGTGTAACTGCTGAATATTATGTCAAATTCGAATAAAAAAGAATAAAATAAAACTAGGCCAGATTTCTGTTTCCGATATTATTTAGTATAACATGGTTGTAAGCATTATTATAATCCTAAAGGAAAACAGAAGGAGAAGAAAAAAAACAGTGATAGAAGATACAATGAGCTAAAATTCAAGACAACTCTCACGAAAAGAAAAAGATTATAATGCGTTTATATACCGAGTGAGTAAAAAAAACAAATAAACTCGAAACCTCTCAAATCCTTAAGGAAAAATATATCATAAACGCACAATCGTTATATTTGTCTTGAGAAGTATCTTCCAAAAAAGTGATATAATATTTATGTGGTAAGTCTTCACACGTGGATAATCAGTAGGCATTTATTACAGTGATGCAAATTTGGACTTGCGCCGAAGTTAGGTGAGACTGCAATGAATGAATCCAGATGCCAATGATGCCAAAATCCTACATGAGTTAGCAAACATATTTGCTAATCCATTTTCAATGAAACTAACTTCAGAATCGATACTTATTAAACAATTATAACGTAAATTACTGACAATGTGTATTGGTATAGATTTTAATAAAACCCGCATATGATTATGGCATCTTGACATCTGGATTCATTTAGCATATGTTCAGGGCAGTCATGCTGTAATTTGGCGCAACTCAAAATTCACATCGCTGCAAATCTCCTGGTCATTAAAGCGTTAGCTCGTACCACATATGGTATCTAATTATTTGGGAGAGCATATTCTTTCAGGTCATAAATAATAATCACGTGTTCATGGCAAATCTTTCCCTTAAATTGGGGATTTTTGAGGTGTCAACTTTTTTTTTTACTCAAACGGTAGATATGCAGAAATATCCGAAAAATCACGCCACTGCAGTCAAGACCGCGAAATGCCAAGCGATATTTCAGGGAACCCCGTTCATATTACTGCAATTACGCAATGTTGCATCAATATTGTGGAAATATCTAGACAGGATTCTGTATATAGGCCATATCCGTAAAATAAGTGGAGAAAGGGGGTTTATGCATTTCTGACCCCGTATAATTATCATATTTACACAATCGGAAGAAGTGCATGTACGCAATCTTAAGCAATAGCTTTCCGCCATTTGCATTTTGCTGAAGCAGTGGCGCATCCAAAATAATTAATTCATGGAACAAATTCCCAAATTCCCTGAAAAAAATGATTCAGTTAACAAATTCAAAACAGCCCTTAAAACCTACTTATTTAAATTGTGCCTATAACCTCAACAAAGTGAACCCAACAACACATCTCGTCTTCTCCTTTATTTTCGGAAGCCCATAGAGACATATTTTTAATGTGTCATCCGGGGGGGGGGGCACTCAGTATATAATGCATAGTGGGTATGTGCCGCTGAGGGGACCCCCATTTTTACACTGAATTTCTGTTCCATATGGCACAGCATTTTTGTCTTAACGAGAAAAAAGAAGAAATCCGCTCCACAGCTTCGCATATTTTTCATTACGCTGTTCCGGTCGCATTGATCTGCTACAATGAGCTGCAGTTTTGGTGAAAAGCGGCCGCAGAGCGCTGTCCGATCATCGCCTCTGCGCGAGCCCAACCCGGCGGAGGCCGCCCTAGCTGCATCATGCACGCATGCCCGTTCCATAGGGATGCATACGCACTAATACGATCCGTTCCAAGGACTCCCGTTTTCACAAACATTTGTTGTCCGAAGCCCGTTCCGAGGACCCTCCTTTTTACAACACGTACAATACGCCCGCTCCAAGGCCCCCTTTTTTGTCTCGCTCGCGGCACACCCCTACTACTTTTTTGGTCGAGTGCCCCCCCCCGGGTGTGTCATATCCTGTTCAAAATCTGATTATCATCATCATCATCATTGTTATTATTATCATTATTTCCAGCCAGAACCACATCCCCGCATAAAATAAATTAGAATATGATAATAACTCAATTTGATATAATAATTCAAATAGGATGTTACTTAAGATAATGAAATATTTTTTTGGTTCTTTTTAAAAAAAGATAGCAAGCAATTAAACAAAAGGGCCATTAAAGATGGAGGCACGTTCCCCCCGCCCCCCCCACTACGGGCCCCCGCCAGAGATGGATTACAGTTCGAAGAGGATGGCTGACTCACCTGTTCCGACACGAAGATGCCAAACTCAAGGTTTTGAAGAGTTAATACTTGGTAAAGATTACGTAATAAAATTCCGAGATGTTCCAATCTGTCCCGATATGGAATGACGATTGCGACCTGTAGATGGAGAGTGTGAGAGAGAGAGAGGGAGAGGGAGAGGGGGGGGTTGAGAAATAGACATAAGACTTTACTTAAAGGGAAATCCAACCCAAATAAAAAATTGTTTTTATAAGGAAAAGAAAAATCAGACAAGTTGTTAGGTGAAAGTTTGAACAATATCGGACGAACAAAAAGAAAGATATGAATTTTTAAAGGTTGTAAATATTGGTAAGCGCTATACCCATGGAGTTTTCAAATTGGCCGCATATGGGATGTCATAGTGATGTAAGGCAAGGACTACTCTTCCATGTACTCCAATACATATTATGGCTAAAATGTCATTTTTCCCAAAAGTTTTATCTAAAATTATATTTTTCTTTCATGAGGGCATAAAACAATATACTACATGGGTTATATTTAGATTACTGCCCCAGGGAAATGGGTACTTAGGAGAAAACCACAAATCCCTGCTAATAAAGTACATGGCATATGGGAAAGTTGTCCTTGCCCCTTGTCATAATTTACTTACCCAGTTGCCAATTTGAAATCTACATAGTATTAGTGATCTCAATTTTAAAGCAGCTATAACTATCATATTGCTTGTCCAATCTCTATCAAACTTTCACCATTTTGTTCAATTTATTTTTCTCCTTCCCAACACAACATTTTATGGCCAAGGCTGGATTCCCCTTTAATTTGCATTTCCATTCACACATCTTACAAAATGTTATATTGAATCAAATACAAATAAAAAGATAAAATTTATTACAATAACACACAATCTGTGATTTTCTTCTATCGAATAAGACGGATAACGGTGTCTCTTTTCGATACTCTTTCCTTTCCTCATCTGTTTATCCCAATCTCCCTTTTTCACTACTTGAAAATCATAGCATAGCCCTGCAGTACGTATTACCTATCTACAAATGATGTTTACAGTAAGTTTGGAAGGTGTTTTAAAGGGATGGTCCGGGCTGAAAATATTCATATCTAAACGAATAGAGTGAGATCCACAGAGCAAAATGCTGAACATTTCATCAAAATCGGATAACAAATATAACGAATTAAGTTCTTTTAAACTGATTGCACTTGTAACATATATATTAATTGGTCAGTTCATTTAGCGATTGATCACTAATCTTTGTGTTACGGAGCACAGGTTTGAGTTTTCTACGAAGGGTCAAAGTTCAGTCTGCGCTTATATAGACTAGACGTGAAGTACCCGATTAGTAATCTATTAATAACTGGAAAAAATGAGGTGGGAAGGGGATGGGGTTCTCGGTATCTATTTTTTGAGGGGTCCACATTATACAAGCTTTGCTTTTCAGTGGACCCCTCCATTCTCCTTATGATATATAATTGCACTGATTTAATTATATTTAATGATATTGATTATATTGATTTAAACTTGACATGTATGTTAATTTATATTTAAATCACTTTCAAATATGTATTTCATTTTTTTTTCAATATTGAATTTCGTTCATGCTATTATTTATGTAAATTGAATCAATCTATCTTGTAATTATTTGTATTATTTTGATGAATGAAAATAAATTGAATTGAATTGAATCGAATATAATATAAGAAACGCGAGATATTTGCCTAAGACTAGACGCGAAGCACCCGATTAGTAATCTATTAATAACTGGAAAAAAAATGGGCAGGGGGGGGGGTTCTCGGCTGAAAATAACATTAAACACAGGAGATATTTCTTGAAAGAAAAGAGGCAAGGGGAAGTGGGAGATGCATGGGGGCTGGTTGACTGTACATGAACGGAAAGCCATGTCACGTGACATGGAATCATCGCGGCAAGAGAAAGGGAAACATTGGGAAGAGGACGATAATCATTGAGGTCAGCAAGAGTTTAAAGCCGGTCTTCCTTGCGCTTTCGTGTGATGTGATGCCGGTTATAGCCTGCCGATACCAGACAAGCAAGGGGAATACCTGAAAAAATATAGTTTCATCTTTGCGGCCAGTGATTCAGCCAATATTTGGCCCCCACCCCCGATATTTTCTTGGTCTGATGCTGCATGGCATTATCGGACTAGGGATCCGTCATTTTTCATAAAACTTGATTTCGTATTAAGATTGCAATAGCAGTTTAACATTATCAAAAATAATTTGTTTGGCTGATACAGTAAAATGAAATTGAAATCATCATTTGTCAGTGTTGTAATAACAAATCGTTAAGAAAAGAGACTCAAGGCCTTTGTAAAAAAGAGCCAAGTTCGCAATATGTTGATTTTATAGAATCTCCATGTTTAAACGCAACTGAATAATAGATAGATAAATGAATGATAAATCAACATTAAATAAACAAATAAATAAACAAATAGATAAATAAATGAATGAATAAATAAATAAATGAATAAATAAATTGATTAACTGATTAATTAATAAATGAATGAATGAACGAATGAATACATAAATAAATAAATAGATTAATAAATAAAAATAAATAGATAAATAAATGAATAAATAAATAAATAAATTTGTTAATAATCAATCAATCAATAGATAATCAGTTGCAATTTCCTTTTTACGCTCTTTTGGTTGGATATTTTTTTCTGAGTTCAGTCAATTTAAACTCTCTTTGACACAGGCTCCTGGCCGAGTGAGAATTTACTACGCAAGAGACAAAATTGTGGAAGTTTCTGCGCGCTTGACCTTTTGTAGTACTTTTAAGTGTTTCCGGTAGCCTCAAGGGCGCTTTGATGCTCCATCCATTTTTTGTTATATCGATGGTCTGACCATGCGGAGTGCAAATCAAATTTTGCTAGCAGTAGGGATCAGAGATTTTGATTTAGAATCCGAGTTCTTGTTCAAGAGTGAAATTCCGAAAACCTTTATTTGCCCCCAACTGCATCAAACAGGGCATCTATCTATCTATCTACATATCTATCCATCTATCTGTTTATATTCTGTCTATAGATATATACATGGATAGATAAATATATAAAAAAGATAATCACACAGGTAGATAGTAATCTATTTTTCTTTCTTTCTTTCTCTCTTTCTTTCTTTTTTTTTTCTTTCTCTCTTTCTTTCTTTTTTTTTTCTTTCTATTTATCTTTCTATGCCCGACCAGTTGAAAAAAGGGTGCCCCGCCAAAAGTTGTTTCCGGACTGTATAACAAATCCACACTTTTCAACTTTTAAAAAGATCCTCCGGATCCAGGATTTTCCAAAAAAAGGGGGGGGGGCACTTTTGTAAGGAAAAATTGGACAAGCAAAAAAAAAGTGTTTCACTACGAAACTGGAAGTCATCATTTTCCAGGAAAAAATGACAGGCAAGAAGAAAAAGTCACATTTCCGCATGCATGGCAAATTCCCATAATTTGTGTGTGCCTCTTTAAAAAAAAAGGGGGAGTGGGGGAATGAACCGAATACAACCCGACCTGGATCCGTCACTGCCCTCATACATTTAGCTGACACGACATACGTGCTATCTGGATTTTCTGTAGTGCTATAAACGTTTTCTGGTTAAGCCTTTTTATGTTTACGGTGGTAGGGATGTGATGTACAACACCACAGTTTTATTTCACTAGCTACTAATTAGCTTTGGCACGTTGTAATCCAAGTCCTGCGATGATTCACGGGGATACCTTACTAGTCGTTTTAAAGCAGCATTCCACTTGACAATAAGTGAAGTTGTTCACACGTGAAAAGTAATTCGCTTCTCAGTACTATAGCTGAACACATTTTGATATCTATACAGACTATGTGAACACGATATTAAACTATTCATACAAGCTATGTGCGAACTTTATAATAGGTGATTAACATCCATGCGTAATTAAAAACCTTGTTGTTTACATTTGTAACACTTTTTTAGACTGTTAAACAATAACTGTTATTTAATTTCACACAAGCTTAGTACACAGTATTAAAAAAGAAGCTATACAGGCTTCTATTTGGACCTTACAGTGGATGTTTAAATGGTTTAAACGAGTGATTATAATCTTATCAAAATTTAACATTAAGCATGCTTGTTAAAGGTGTTAGGCAATTACTGTAAGGCTCATAAGAAACAGCGTTGCGTAAAATTTTGAACATTCATACTATGCATTGAAGCTATGAAAGGCTGCAATATTATACATGATTATTTCTATACATGATCGAAATCATATAGAAACAAGAAAAATCACTTCTTTTGTTCGTGAAAGACATGCATTTGAGGACCATTACTCGTATTTTCTTTCTCTGTTTTTCAATCTCTTATCTTCATCAAAGGAACATTATTATTATTTTTTTATTGATTTGTAAGACATTTTTATTTCAGTTTGAAATGGCGTGGCAAGGCATGATATTTCTTTAAAATCCATTTATCAATCATCTGGCCTTATTGTTAGAAAGCTATCCAATTACTATTGAGTAAATATGATTTATTCAGTGTTTTACGACTCCGGGGGCCGTTTCATAAAGCCGACTCTAGGGAGGACTGGTGATAATTTCTTGTCGTAAATTTGTTCATTAGTTATTATTTAGCGCATAAGAAAGGTTCAACAGTCGCTCTTGAATCGCTCTGAACTTAGGAACAGCTTTTATGAAACACCCACTGGTTTATCTTTTGCATGTGAATTGGGGTGATCGTGACACATGATCGTGATACTAAAAGCGAATCCCCCCGCGCCTCTTCAATACTTTAACTGATTTAGCATGAATCATTTATGGAAAAGATACCCAATGGGCTATCGTTTAGCTTCTAGAAAGATAATATTACATGGAATAATGGAAGTATGATGTGAATTTATCAACGAGATCTAGTACGCGATTTCAGTGCTATGTGTCGCTGAGAAAAAGACCATCTGAACTAAATCGTTTCAATGTATGATATGTACAGGCGTATTGCGGCAAAAGCACCTGCTTTCTGGGTTTTACGCATCCTTCCATTTACATATAATTCAAATACTATATTTTACATTAATTTTTTTGGTACTATATTCATGTTATTATCGATTTGTACATTTTACATGAAAAATGGATGAAATGTCAATCGGAAGAAAAATCAATGTTGAACTGAATTGAATTCGAGCGATTTTTTCCCCAAAGTACATAAACCTTATAGCAGCCAAGACATTGTATATGATCCGAAGTGAAAGAATAACCATACTTCTGAATGGTTACACTTCGTAATTCCGAAACACGTAAATTGCCTATACCTCGATGTTCGTTAATCCGAAAACGTAAAAGGGTTCGTTAATCCGAACATTTGTGGCGTTATTCCGAAGGTTCGTTGTTCCGAAGGTTCGTTAGTCCGAAAACGAAATAAGGTTCGTTGTTCCGAAGGTTCGTTAGTCCGAAAACGAAATGAGGTTCGTTAATCATTACGTTTTTTCGGACTAACGAACCTTCGGAATTACGAACCTCATTTCGTTTTCGGATTAACGAACCTTAGGAATTACGAACCTCACTTTGTTTTCGTACTAGTGAACCTTCGGAATTACGAACCTTATTTTGTTTTCGGACGAACGAACCTTCGGAATTACGAACCTTCGGAATAACGAGTGTAGACCTTCGGAAATACGAACCTTTGGAATATCCGAACCTTCGGAATTACGAATGTATGCGCTTTTGAATGAGCAAGATGATTATGAAGATGATAATGGTAATGATAGTAGATAAAGGAATCGGAATATTATACAGATTGAGCTTTTGTTTTGCCAGGGCATTCCCTTCTTACGCATTTGTTCGACCACTGCAACACTATCAGGGCAAACTGTGGTAAAACAAAACTCGTCCACGTCTAGAAAAGAAAGCTGCAAGGATCTGCACAAAATCAACATTTCTGTCGCCCACTGATCCTCTTTTTCATCGTCTAAAATATATAGGATAGACAGTATGAAATGAATAATATATATCCTGTATATCTATATATATAACTATTGTCATACTTGATTTTAATTACAAAATGCTTCTCCCGTGTTTACCGATTTCTTTTCATGTAGTAACAGCGTGCATTGTCAATATGTATATATATGGAAATAGTTGCAGAAATCAATAAAATGAAATGAAATAAAAGAACGATGCTAATGGGAACAACGATAATGATAATGATGATGATGAACGTGATGATGATGATGATGATGATGATGATGGTGGTGGTGATGATGATGATAATTGTGATGAAGACGATGATGATGGTGATGATGAAAACGATGATGATGATGATGATGGTGACGATGATGAAAACGATGATGATGGTAATGGTGATGGTGGTGATGAAAACGACGACGATGATGATGATTATGATAACGAACAATAATAATGTAATACTGATAATCATATCAATGACACTAAAAATCATTTCAAAATAATGAAAATGGGAACAATACTGTTAAAGACAACGATAAATACTTAGTAAGTATTATGGCAGTGAGTCCAAATTCTGCGCGTGTCCATACATTATTTAAACAACTAGCCAATGTAATTAAATCTGACATCATCAACGTGAAAAGCGACCTAAACTTATCCTCAGGTGAAAGTTTCTTTAGGATGAGTTCAGTATTCATGAAAATATTGACAAAAGATCGGCAAATTTGTCACCGTTAGCGCCCGTTTTAAGGAAATCTGATATTATCAACAAGCATGACGATATCACCCTTTTGCAAGCAGAAATAATGGAGAATGTGAGTTAAATGTGGTACTAACCGATTATATAGCATTTTGCCATCAATCTGATATAAATATGTCACTTTTTGAGCTTGAGTTTTTGTTTAAATCTCCACAAAACTTTGGTACGCGAAGTTAGGTCACACTTTTTCAGAACGGCTTTCCAGCACAGCGCGCATTTGCCGATCGGAATAGAATTTTGCGATCGCAATACCTGCAAAACCCCTTGACCTACTTTACATTTTCGTCCATGATTTTATAGTTTAGGATCTTGCCGTCAATGTGGTAACTATTTCTTGAATTGGTTTTGTATATTTCATGAATATTTTGCGAACAAATCTAAGCATGATGAATATTTTTGGAAAGTCCGTGAAGTTCGGACACCCCATCACACATTCGATGATCATAGTTTCTATCTCTGTTTTGTCTATTTATGTTAATATAATCAGACTTTATAAGTGAATAATGATCTATTTGAGGAGTGAATAGGTTTCACTAGATTAAGAGCTACTTTTACTTCTTGTTGAGTGAAATTCACCACTTCATGCCTACTAGCATGTGAAATTTTGCATAACATCCGTTCTTACGATTTCGTTTACTCTAAATTCACACCAAACCTTTCTAATTGATGTTGAGTGAAAAAATAGCAGAATAGGCTTTCCTGTCGACTTACTACCTGAGCAACCTTAGCAGAAACAAAAAATAATCTTTTTAACAAATGAAATTATGTAAAACATTCGATATTATTATATTCACCCTACACCGCAAAAATTCTGGTGTTGATTTAACACCAGCCCGGAATCTATATCTGTCAACAACAGAAGTGTTAACCAGAGAAGTGTTAAACAACACCGGTTTCGTTTTGGTCTAACACCAGATAGGTGTTTATGCAACATCAATTAGTATTAAGACAGCATCGGCTTGATTCCAAACTGGTGTTGTTTCAATACTTCTCTAGTGCGGACATAGATAGATTCCGGGTTGGTGTTAAATCAACACCGGAGTTTTTGCAGTGTATATTCGTTCCGAATTGAATGGGTCGTGACGTCAATGTCAAGGGAACTTCGGTGTGTTGTATTATATTTCGCCATACTTCTTAATTTTGTTGAAAATCTGAAATAAAATGAATTCGTCATCAATTAATCAAAATCGATTGAAAATTCACTCCTTATTTTCATACATTTTATACAAAATGAATTGTTTTCACTCATACATGTCATACTTCAGAAAAAGTATACAAACATTTATGACAGGCATCTCATTAGGCCAAGGACGTTGGTCCCTACCGTCTCACAAAGGGTTGCGATTGATCCAATTAACCACAACTATGGAAAGCAGCAACGTCAAAATCTATTATTCACGTTTATTCGAAATATTTTATGACGTATATTCATACATTCATTGTTTTCTTGAAAATTCAACTTGCTTCTCTTTGCTTACAACATGTACATAGGACATTGCGCAAATTTCCGCATACATTCGTAATTCCGAAGCTTCGTTATTCCGAAGGTTCGGATATTCCGAAGGTTCGTTATTCCGAAGGTTCGTATTTCAGAAGGTTCGTAATTCCGAAGGTTTGTTAGTCCGAAAACAAAGTGAGGTTCGTAATTCCGAAGGTTCGTTAATCCGAAAAAGAAATGAGGTTCGTAATTCCGAAGGTTCGTTAGTCCGAAAACTAAATGATTAACGAACCTTATTTCGCTTTCGGACTAACGAAACTTCGGAACAACGTACCTTAATTGTTTTCGGACTAACGAACCTTCGGAACATCGAACTTTATTTCGTTTTCGGATTATCGAACCCTCGGAATAACGCCACAAATGTTCGGATTAACGAACCTTTTTACGTTTTCGGATTAACGAACTTCGAGGTATAGGCAATTTACGTGTTTCAGAATTACGAACCTTCAGAATTGTGAAGTGTAACCGCAAATTTCATGTAGAAAAAATGACATTTTAATGGATTTCCATGAGTTGAGATTGATTGGATCAATCGTAACTCTTTGTAAGACGAAACCCAGGTATTGTCTCGTGAAATCATTAGCCGAAGCCCAGTATGTCAATTATAGTCAACATGATGAAAACACCGTCTAACAACACGTGCAAGGAATATTCTATTTTGAGGCAAACGGAAAGAATGCAGCTATGAACGTGATATTGTCTAGGAAGATCATTTTTCCGGCATCCCCAATTAGGCCTACATTTTATGTTATTCAAGTCATTATGATATAATATGTTATTCATGCTTTTCAGTATCCAAGTTGTTGGAGGCGCATACACAGCAAAAACTGTGGTGTTAACCGATGTACATATAGGACCACACCAGTTATTTTACACCGGTGTTAGATTGGTGGTGTTAGTTTTACACCTGTAGGTGTTATTACAACACCTTTTGTTGTTAGATTTACACTCTTTGGTGTTATGTTTAATCTCTAGGGTGTAATTTTAACACCCCAGGGTGTGGTCCTCTATTAACACAAATTGGTGTCAGTTTTAACACCGCAGTTTTTACAGTGTATCCCTACTTGAAAGAACGGTTTCCCACAGTGTGTGTGTGTGTACCACAGTGTGTTCACAGTGTGGAACACATTGTAAAATCACCTTCGCACTGTTAGATTTCAGCATTTCCACAGTGCAGATCACGTATTCATATAGTCGACCGTGTGAACACGCTGTGAACAGTCACACCTGTCGAGGTGTCGATGTCCACAGTGTGACAAAACCTTCACACTGTTGAATTCGAGCATTTTAACAATGCGAATAATATGTTCACATAGTCCACTATGTGAACACACCGTGATCACAATAGTCTGCATGGTTTTCGCAATTCGCGTAGTGCATCATGCAGAGTCTGAATCAGTGAGACTAGCTTCACTATGTACTGTGGCTAACACAGGCAGAGTCTTTGGAGTCTAGTCTTTACTCTAGACCTGTTTTGGTTGAAGTGTCAAATATAAGACTGTGCATTGAAGACTAACTAACCAGACAATACAGAGTCTGGAGTAGTAAGACTAGATTCTCTATGTACTGTGGCTGGCTCTACTCTTATTTGATACTAGTCTTTGGAGTCTAGTCTTTACTCTAGACCTGTAATTGGTTTAAGTGTCAAATATAAGTCTGTGCTTTCAGACTAGCGATCACACTGTTTATACTGTGTAGTATCCAGCGGGGATGGACGTTATATAATTATGTGATATGCAGCATACAAGAACTGTGTATCATAGTGATTATCATTTAAGCATGACAAGTCACACTGTCGAGGTGACCACAGTGTGAAAAAAAACACAATTTTTCTAATTGATGTACAATTAATGCTGGTTCGATACAATTTGTTTTATTTGTTGTCATGATAAACAAGTTTTTATTTTGTTTCTCTTCTTCATATCAATTCATTCAGAAGTTTGATTATAATTACATGTTTACATATAATTCGTCTTCACGTTATTCTGTGTATAGGCACCAGCCAATGTGAAGAACCACTCGACAGAATTTTTAAATCATTTTAGGTGCTCCCCAGGCATTTGCGGTTGCTCGATTTTATATTTCTCTTGTAATGTTTGTATTAAAGCTGTCATGTCTGTTATTATCTTGCCTGGAAATAAAACAAATAAATGATTAAATAATATTTTGTAGAGCGCTTAGAAACGTTTCAAACTCTTAGAAATACAATTTACATTATAATTTTTAATATTTGCAAATACGGTGTAATTATTGAATGGTAAATTGCTTAACCATTTACCTCATTGAGATTGAATAGATTAATTCAATATGGAAAAAGGGGGGGGGGCGTATTTCTTGTGGTGTGACGAACTATTGTACCTACATTTTACATCCTTACGGTTTTAGCAAACAATGGAATAAGAAGATAATGAAAAAGTACATTGTGCCCCGACAAGGTGACTAACTAAGTTAACTTTGTCAGAATCGCTGATATATTCAATACAATATTTCGAAGGCTTAATGTGTGTGTCAAGTGTGGAGAAAATGACTGCATTTTGTATAAATATGTGACCTTCCAGTTCCTCACAGTCTTTGATATCATTGTGATGCGCTTTTGGCATGGAATCCATACTTGAGGGTTAAGATAAGTACCAGTTGTTGTAACGATCTCAAAATGAGTTCGAACAGAATCTAATGAAATTACCACCGAAGTGTTTGTATGTATATACATATGAAATAATATGTGCCAAATAGCTCTAGCATGTTTAGAAGAAAATGCGCAATTGCTGAGAAATGAGCAAAATTAGCACGGAATTCTGTCAAATGTCGCCGGGGTGTTTTTCGAAGCAATATTATTACACTATCCCACATATGCTTTTCTGTGTTAGTGATCATCAGAATTATCGATTTTGAGCTTATATTGGTAATGATAACACAATTTTTGTATTGCGCATTACACCTTACAAAGGTCAAAGAAGGTGAAAAAGCTGCTGGTAATGCTTTAATGATTTTATAAAAATAAGTTAAAAATAATGTACCAGATCTAGGTGTATGAAAATACCGTTGCAATTAACCTTGATTTTAGTCGACTTTCTCAAGAAAGAATTGTCTGATGCAACTACACTGTAAAAACTGTGGTGTTAAACTAACACCAATTGGTGTTAATAGAGGACCACACCCTGAGGTGTTAAAATAACACCTTAGAGATTGAATATAACACCAAAGAGTGTAAATGTAACAACCTTAGGTGTTGTAATAACATCTATAGGTGTAAAACTAACACCACCAATTTAACACGGGTGTAAAATAAATGGTGTGGTCCTCTATGTATACCGGTTAACACCACAGTTTTTGCTGTGTACTGTCTTTTACCATTAAGGGAAAGGTGTATCCTGACGATGAATTTGAGGTATTAGAAAAAACATATGGGTGAAGCTTTCACGAAAACTCATCCAAAAATATGTGAGTTTTGAATTTTCATAGCATTGGTGACCTATTTATTATGAGAGCAGCTCTCTATAAATATCTTGTAATAAAAATTATCAAATCACATTTTTATTGAAACATTAAGGACACAATATTTTTCGTATACATGACGGTATGAAAGTTATCTTCTATATTTGTTATGAAATTTCATTGAACTGTCGATATTGCTTTGAATGTGTACTATTACTTCGATTATATCAAATATATTTTATTTATTTATGTCTTATCTATTTATTTATTTCCGTTCAACAAAATAAACAATTACTCAAAACACAACTTTGCACCTTGTAATTTTATTTTCCAATTATAGTAACTGCACCATCTTTGATAAATATGTATTTTATTCATTTAAGTCAGTTTAATCAACAACATTGAATTTTCCTAGATCATATTGTAGATGTTTATTTCATATCAATCAATCATTTTTATTATTTGATTAAAAGAGAAATGTGTAAAATTTTCTTCAGTTTTTAGCTCGTATCTTTAAGTTTAAAAGTTTGTATACTTCCAAAACAAGGTCTGAACGAGCGGGGCTAGTTTATCCATCCCCTGGATCAGTGTCTAATCAATAATAATAATAATAATAATGATGATGATAACAATTGATTCTTTTTAAATATATATTTCATTGCGTGTCTTATTTTTTTGAGGGGTCCACATTCTACAAGCTTTGCTTTTCAGTGGACCCCTCCATTCTTCTTATGATATATAATTGCATTGATTTAACTATATTTAATGATATTGATTTAAACTTGACATGTATGTTAATTCATATCTAAATCACTTTCGAATATGTATATCATCTTTTTTTCAATATTGAATTTTGTTCATGCTATTATTTAAATTGAATCAATCTAGCTTGTACTTATTTGTATTATTTTGAAGAATGAAAATAGATTGAATTGAATTTTCTAGGAGGATATCCATGGCCGTTATTAAGCGATTATCTTCCCTTTTCTTTTGCAGAGAGAGCATTTCTTTCTTTATTCATTTCATTTGATATCATTTATCAATTATTTTTAGGAGGTGTTGCTATAATTTCATTTATTGCAGCAACCGTTGTATCATTCTTTATTGAGTCAAGCTTTCCCTTCGAATTACTTTCTAAGCACTGTCAAATTACAACTTAAAGTGATTGGTTAACATTGGTTTGACTTTTAAAAAATCTGAGCTAGGTCACACTTGTCACCTGTGTCTGTGATATGTTACAAAAATGAAGCCCAGAAAAATTGCGTTCGAAAATAATTATTTAGTGCTTCAAAAATTTAAATATAAAGTGACCGGAAACACCATCTTAATTTCATCCTATACACTTATGTGTACTATTCAGGTGTCTATAAGACGCCTATTTACAGAATCGGAGTTTGCCTTGTAGTATCCCTAAATTAGACCCCAAAGTAACCAATCTGGAATAAAATTATTGGAAATGGTTTTTCAACTGATTTGAGTAGGTATGGGTGTCAACATTTACCAAAAAAAAGTTAGGAGGAATGCGGGTTGGGGAAAGTGCTTTTTTTCAGGGTCAAAGGTCAATGACCTTTTCATATGTACTGTATAATGGTATCTCTGAGATGGAAAGGCGCAGGTTGGTGATAATGGTGTCAAAATACACAAATTCTTACCAGAATATCAAATAAAATAAAATTAAGTACCTAGAATGCACATTCACCGATAAAATTCAAGGTCAAAGCCTTTCAAAGGTCAATGACCTTTTTTACATTATATACCATACTGTATAATGGTATCTATGAGATGATAAGGTACAGGCTGGCGATCATGGTGTCAAAATGTACAGATTCTTACAAGAAGATAAAATAGAATGAATTCAATTACTTAGAATGAACATTCACCAATAAAATTCAAGGTCAACGCTTATAAAAGGTCAATGACCTTTTTACATTATATATACCATATTGTATAATGGTATCTCTGAGATGAAAAGGCGCAGGTTGTTGATAATGGTGTCAAAATGCACTGATTCTTACAAGAAGATAAATAGAATGAATTCAAGTACTTAGAATGGACATTCACAATAAAATTCAAGGTCAACGCTTATCAAAGTTCAATGACCTTTTTACATTATATATATCATATTGTATAATGGTATCTCTGAGATGGAAAGGCGCAGGTTGGTGATAATGGTGTCAAATGCACTAATTCTTACCAGAAGATCAAATGAAGAAAAAAAATAAGTATATAGAATGTACATTCACCCATAAATTTTAAGGCCAAAGGTCAATTACCTTTTATACATTATATACCATATTATATAATGGTATCTCTGAGATAAAACACCACAGGTTGGTGATCTTGGTGCCAAAATGCAAAGATTAATATTGTACAAGTAGATTAAACAACACCATAATCAGTATAAAGAATAAAGTTTCAACCTTGAATTCCAAGATCAAATGAAATATTATATATATCTGTATGACATAAAAATAACAAACATTTATTCTAATTTTATTTGTGATAATGTAAATAAAGATGGCTAATTTGTAATGAAAACATGGAGGTTTCATAAATTCAGTCTGAAGTAATGAAGGTCATGGAGAATGTATTTAGGGGTCAGAGGTCAATGAACTCTTTCCAAAATATCAGTGGAAATTAAGTAAAAAAAGTTGATAACCAAATAACGCTTCTTCATATACTGTGACGCATTGCCAAAAACAATGAACAAAAATAAATAAAATCGAGTATGTAATTTGAAATTATATTTATCTTAAGTAGCAGCATTTAATGCATCATAATATCTAAATCAAGGTGGTCGTGTCTTTTTCTCTCCAGCGATAGTCCACTCACCTCAGTGCTATAATACATACTATAAACTATTAGCTTAATCTTCTGAAAATGGAAAGGATAGGTCTAACTCTCAGCTAGAATCATCTGAGAGCATTTCCAATCAGCATAGGGATGACGATGAAGATGAAATGAAGGCCATACTTAGAGCTGCAACTTTTGTCATAGTAAATAGCATGTATCTTAACTTCAACAAAGATGAATTCCCGTATTATTATTAATTACCTCTCATTGCGAGCTGCCAGAATCTCTTGAGATGCTATAATGCTGCAGGACAAAACTTCGTATCTGCTCTCTAGCTGCCGTACGTCACCCATGATGCTATTTCTACTAGGTATCAATTTGTACAAGGATCATGTATTTGGTCCAGAACAACTGATTGTTACCATGCACAAATTAGGCATAAAAATAAAATTCAAAAGGAGATAATAGCTTACAGGTAGACATCCGTCGACCTAACAAAACTCCTACAGCACCACTTCCAGTTCTTGAGGATCAAGCTGTGCAACGTATCCGTAATATAGATCCTGGTCTGATATCCCTTGACAGAACATAAGGCTTTCATTGAATGGGCCAGATCAAAGTCCTGAAAATCTCAGAAGGTTTTCAAGAGTTTGATTACTCTTTGCCGAAATTGAGACACTTAACTTCATTTACTATGACCAAAGCTGCAGCTATAATGATTGCCTTATTATAATTATTCATCATTGTCCCTGGCTATATAAAAAATGTTCTTGGATGATGCATGCCATTAGGGTTAGGCCTATCCTTTCCATTTACAGATTAAGTTATAGTTTATAGAATTGATTGTAGCATTTCAAGGTTTACCGTAATAGTGACCTATTGCTTCAGAGAAATTGGTACCTTGATTTAGATTTATAAAATGCATATCTTAATAATGCTACTTTAGAAAACTTCACCATTTCAAATTATATCAAACATAATTTTTTTTTACACTTTTGGCAATGTATATATTAAAAAGTTTTATTTGATCTCAATTTCATCTCGAACTTGTATTTTGACATCATCATTGGTCAAAGAATCAACTATTAAATTTCTGTTAATTTCCCAAGCAGGTCAGTCTTTTTCCCATCAGAATCACTATATACCTACATGCCACAATAAAGTTATCGGCCTATTTACTTAAATGCCCTGTCATTATTGACAAAGTTGATTGACCTATAACCCCTAAATATATTTTTCATGGCCATCATTTATCCTTATTTCAGAGTAAAATTATCAAACAAGCAAGTTTTCATTACAAATAGCTATCTTTCTTTCTACTATTCACAAATAAAATGTGAATATGATGGATTAATTTCTTGGGGGGAATCTTGCATGGATATATGAATATTTATTAACTTTTGACCTTTGACTTTGGATTTTAAAGGCGAAGGATAATTCTTTATTATTATTTTGTGCATTTTTATCTTCTTGCAAAAATTGCTTTTGACACCAAAATCACCAACATGCGTTTTATCTCAGAGATACCATTATACGATATATAGCCTATTAAGGTCATTGACCTTTGACCTTCAACTTTATGGATTAATATGCATTCTGGGTACTTAATTTCATTTTTTTTTTTAATCTTTCTGTAAGAACCTCTGCATTTTGACACCAAGATCACTAACCCGTGCATTTTCATCTCAGAGATACAAGTCTACCGTATATGGTATATAATGTAAAAAAGGTAATTGACCTTTGAAACGCTTTGACCTTGAATTGCATTGGTGAATGAGCATTAAATGTACTTGATTTTATTTCATTTGATCTTCTTGTAAGAATCTGTCCATTTTGACACCAAGATCACCAACCTGTGCCTTTTCATCTCAGAGATACCATTATACCGTATGATGGTATATCATGTAATAAAAGGTCAATGACCTTTGAAATGCTTTGGCCTTGAATTTTATTGGTGAATGAGCATTAAATGTACTTGATTTTATTTCATTTGATCTTCTTGTAAGAATCTGTGCATTTTGGACACCAAGATCACCAACCTGCGCATTTTCATCTCAGAGATACCATTATACCTTATATGGTACATAATGTAAAAAAAAGGTCATTGACCTTTGAAAGGCTTTGACCTTGAATTTCATTGGTGAATGAGCATTTTATGCACTTGATTTTATTTCATTTGAACTTCTTGTAAGAATCTGTGCATTTTGACACCAAGATCACCAACCTGCGCCTTTTGATCTCAGAGATACCATTGTACCGTTTATGGTACATAATGTAAAAAAATGTCATTGAACTTTGAAAGGCTTTGACCTTGAAAGTTTTGGTTAAAGTGCATTCTAGGTACTTAATTTTATTTTATTTGATATTCTAGTAAGAATTTGCATATTTTGACACCATTATCAACAACCTGCGCCTTTCCATCTCAGAGATACCATTATACAGTATATATGAAAAGGTCATTGACCTTTGACCTTGAAAAAAGCACTTTCCCCAACCCGTATTCCTCCTAACTTTTTTTTGGTAAATGTTGACACCCATACCTACTCAAATCAGTCAAAAAACCATTTCCAATAATTTTATTCCAGATGGTTACTAATTACGGGATACTATAGTAGTTTTAGCTTTTCATTCTCAATAATGGTTGTTTTCAGGGTTTATTAGTTCTAATACACGCACTTGTACACATGTTTCATCTTGGTTTGAGAATTTTTTAAAGCAGCTGCTCACAAAGTTAAACATTACCTTTAAAGGACTCAACGGTAAAAAAAAATCCCGACATCACTTGAAAAATGCTTCATCCCTGCATATTTACAGTTTACTTGGTTTACGCGTTTACATAGTAACTATCACCATGGTCCATACATGCTATCACCCGGTGGAATGTAATTTTAGTCGACTTCCGCCTACGGTATGCTCTAGCTCATTCCATGACGTCACAATGTCCAGTAAGACGTAATTAGAAGACAATCATGTGCGGAAGTTGCCGAGTTTGTGATCGGTTGCCAATTCAAACCATTTAAAAACCTTTACTCACAGTAACACAAATGCAAGGTCGGTCTTTGCCTCGCCTTGGAGCTGGCATTCTTGGCAACAGGGGTCGTATTGTCTTGACAGGACTTAGCGTTCATGTCCTTATCAATAGTCCTGATATTACACTCTTTTAAACACCTTATTAGGTTGGTCAATGCATATATCATTAATAATAGTAATGATGATAATAAAGATTGATATACTATTCGCACAATATAAACAAAAGCTCCCTCTATGCGCAAACAAATGAATTATTTATCGTTGCGTTGCAATGTGTACAAACATGAGAAAGCATGAGGCGTCGTGGTCTACAGTGTACGACTCTCCTCTTTCAATCAGAGGGACGTGGGTTCGAATCCCAGCCACGGCGTGTTTTCCTTCAGCAGGAAATATACCCACATTGTGCTGCACCCGACACAGGTGGGGGGTGAATGGGTACCCGTTGGAATTTATTTATTGACGCTTCAGCTGCGGCCAGGGTAATACACTAATATAATTGGACAATATTATTTTTGTTCAATAATCATTTGTGCTTATTCGTAATGATTATGCAACACTCTGTACAAACATCTTTGTGGAATTAATTATTTTTGACAAATTTAAAGAGCATTCAGGGTCAATAAAAAGTAACAAAAATGTTTGCATAATAAAATCAATATTCATTAGACTTGCCATTCTATTCTAGCACATGGTATATTCGTGTCAGCCAATAACCAACACAGTTTGTTTTTAAGAGAAGAAATGTTTTGAATATGGAACCTTCTCTGTTTATGCATATTTCAAAGGCCGAGTAACCCTTACCCTAACCTTCATTCATTTATCAATAATTATGAAAATCAGAGACAACTTTTGCCTCCTTTATACCTTACAATATTTTAAACAGCCATGCTTAATTTATTGAGAATTAAATATTAAAATTAAACTTTTTAAAAAAGATTTTAAACACTTTAAAACCGTTTAGACAATTTCACAGTGTGAAGGTGATTTTACATTGTGTCCAAAACACTGTGGGGGACTGTATTCTTTTCTGTATGGTTTAACTGTGTATATGGTTAAAACACTCGCATCAAACAATGACCACCCGCTCATCATACCAGAAAATTACGATTAAGATGAAAACAAATCGATTTTACTTTTTATTCTATTGTAGTTATAATGATGATATTTTACACTGTTAGAAAAAATAAAAGAAGTTCCTGCAGCAGAGTCTCGAGAACACCTGTAATCTTACCGACTTGCGTAATCTTACAGGAAATTGGTATTTGATGTATGGAATCTTACAAATTTCCTTGAATAAAACACCCTTTTCCCCTTTTTAAACAGACCTGTTCTGTTAAATTGCAGAAAAATTCTTGTTTTATGAATTTACAGAATGATTATTACGCAATTCGGTAAGATTACAGGTGTTCTCGAGACTCTGCTGCAGGAACTTCTTTTATTTTTTCTAACAGTGTAGGTCCATGAATACTTTACTTTTGTTATTGGTTTCTTAGTGACTTTGGTTTCTTTCTTATGTCTTTTTTTTCTCATTGAATATTATACAGTATGTATTTTTGTTGACAGTTTCATTTCGTTTTATTTCAGTTCTGTTGAATTTTGACATGCAAAATAATTAAATCAATCAATCGCTTTTATTCTCGCTTTGTTATGTGTCCTAGTTCATATGGATACAGGGCCCCTTGGTCGAGCAGGTTTTATAAATGAAAGGGCTAACCTGTTAAAATAAAACGACAAATAAATTAGAATAATATTCGGAATGATTTTACGGTGGTTTACCCCCTCTGATTATTGTTTTTCTTTCTTTTTTCTGTGCGTGTGCGCATGTGTGTGGGTGTGTGTATGTGATTGTGTTCATAGGAAACTGTGGCTGTACAGGTCAAGGAAGTCTTAATTACTCATCCCTGCCTTCCAGTGATACAATGTACACGGCTAATATTTAATCAAAGAAAACCTCCAAAATCATGTTCGTACTATCGGCGGGGGAGGACGTAGCCTTTCTACAAGGCCCTGTCAGAAACTGAGAGACGAGTAAGAAAACAAAAATCGCTCAAAGCCGGGCGAACGAGCTACATGTAGCGACTGAAGCGTGGAAATTAAAACAAAACCGTGGACTGAAGTCGCTCGTTAACGCATTCATCCGGGTTTCGCCAGCTCTCTTCTTCGACCGCTAGTCTCGTTTCAGCGACAGTCTACTCGACGAAGATTATAGCCAAGTCACGAAACATTGTCAAAAAGGCTAGGGACCCTTGCCTAAGGAGGACGGAGCAGGCACTTGCCTGTCTCACCCATTTTGCGAAAAACCTATAGCGTTCTCTATTACAAATTTTCACGAATTAAAATCAACACGGCACAGCCCCCCCCCCCAAAAAAATACTCTGTACATGTATTGCGTCTTATCTATAGGCCTACTGATCAAATAAGCCAAAAAATAAATGACGTAATCATTATGTTTACCTGTGAATGGCGCAATAATTATGTTTACCTGTGAATAGCGGGTACATTATATTCTTCTTTAAATGAAAGCATCGTAAAAAAATGTATTATATATCAAAGGGCTTCCCTGCACGACATCATATCTGCACATGCGACCTACATGTACCTCTTTGTGACGTCATTTATTTTTATCACGTATTGCATTCCATTGCTTATTGCAGCATTGTCTGTACCACGTATAATTGGCGCAATGTGAAGACCATGCAGTATATAACCCGGGCCCGTAACTCACAAAACTCAATCGCAATTTGATTTTCATCCAATGAAATGCGTGTATTAGAGACTTGCGCTTTAACTTTTTTTAGTTGTGACTGACCGCAAGTCTTTGTGCACCAGGGCCCATGGGAAATGATGCAGGATTACAGGCAAATTACACGCCTTTCATGCATCTTTAAAACGCCTCATCCAGCAGGGGAGGGGGGGGGGTCCAATTCGGAGGGGTATTTTTATTAAATGAAAAATTTGAGAGAAAAAAGAAATGGTTTCACTACAAAATCGGGGTCATTTTGTATACAAAAAAATGACAAGCAAAAAAAAAAAGAAGAAAGAAAAAAGGTCATCACTTGAAAAAGCATGACATATTTTCATTGTTTCAGGTGTGTTATTAAGGGGGGGGGGCACGGTGCCGAAAGTGCCCCTACCCGGATCCGTCAGTGTGATAAATTTCATGAAGAAAAAAGTAAATAATATAACAAGATTGAGAGTCTTACCTTCCATTTAGGCTTACAATTTGTAGGTTTCCACCTTCCCCCTGGAGAATAGGTGTAATTTCCTATTTGTATACCGCCTTTTTCGGCCTCAATGAATGCTGTATGGTTTTTATAGTACGGTGTTAATTTATCAGACGATGACGTCATCAAGGCTGCGCTTACACTCTCTACGTACGTTTCTGCGCAGGAACGATCGTCACCAAATACGATATCTTCGATAGATGCAATATCGATACTTGATACATTGACTTGATAGCTTTTGTTGAGTTCTAATATGAAGAGAAAAGATAAATGAAATTTAACGAACATTTATAAGATGATAAGGTGCTCTACAGTGTTATTTCAAGATGAATCATTGTATGTAGGCCTTCATGTATTGTTAAATTAAATATTACCCATTTGGTCAAACTAGGACGTTTTTTTTTCTTTCTAAATTTATTTCTCTAAAAATATTGTAATTAGACATACGTAGGTTTCGATCAATTGGATTTTTATGTATTTGTATTGCAAAGTAAATGCATTTGATTTTGGCTTTTAAATATTTATTAAAAAGAAAATGAGAACAAGTTGCACATGATAAACATCTCAATTTTGATTACCCTAGCATTCAAGGATTTCATTTTATACATTCTACAATGACTCACACGCTTTCAGTTATTAAGAAGTGTATTAATTTTCATGCTATCCTCTGTGAAAATGCTGTCAAATTTATTTGTAAGTTTGTAGTAAATAATGCTCGTTGAATCGCATTGTGGGGTATTCAATCTTGGTACGCACGTGTGCGGGCGAGATGAGCGTGCATGTGTATGATGGTGTGTGTGTGTGTGATGTTTTAAGCGTGTGGGCTGTGCGTTAGAATGGATGAGTGTGCATGTGTTGTGTGATAGTATGAGCGTGTGTGTGAGATTGTATGAGTGGGGTGCGTGCAGGTGTGAGTGAGCGTGTGTGTTTAAAAAAAGTGTGTGTGGGTAATGGTAAGTGTGTATGGGTGTGTGTGAGATCATGTGAGATGATATGAGTGTGTGGGTTGTGTGTGAGATATAGTATGAGCGTGTGGGGTGCGTGCAGGTGGGTGTGAGCATGTGTGTGTGTGGGTGGTGGTAAGTGTGTGTGGTGTGTGTGACATCATGTGAGATGATATGAGTGTGTGGGTTGTGTGTGAGATAGTATGAGCGTGTGGGTGGCCTGTAAGATGGGATAAACATGTGGTGTGCGTATGTGTGTAAGGGCGGCGTCATGGTATTTTATCATGGGGTTATAGACAACCTCAAGATACGATATAGTTATTTCTCAATTAAAAAAAGGTACAGTACACGCGACTGTATATACAGTCCTATTTTATATTCTCTAAATTTCTATCCATTATTTTCTTTTTCTTTATTGTTTTCTAACCATTTTCACACTTGTGTGTGTTAGTGTTATGGTTTGTGTGTACGTGTGCGAGTGTACCACTGCGACAATAAAATGGTAGGAAAACGGTTTTAAACGATCGGGGGAGGGGTCCCTACATCCCCTTGTCTATATGTCATCAAGCCTTTTATAATGAGGACTAAATACTGTTATACAGAATTGACACGTCATTCAATCCCTCTGATAAAAGCTACATAAGAAATTGTCATTTTGATATAAGGAGAGTTTAGCAATTGCCAATATTGATTGTTGTAACACCCTATCTAACGATATTACTTGTCATATAAATGTTGATAAATTGATAAAATTGCTAATGTTTTAATGACGTTTACATGCTCACTTGATTGATGGCATTAATTACAAATTAATTGATTAATGGGTTGTTTATTCTTGCTATTTTCTATGACATTGAATCCGTTTATTATCAAATGTTCAGTAATTAATATTAACCCTCATCAATTTAATTTCGATCATTAGCCATGGATTGCACGGGTCATTTGCGACATGTATTGTCCGAATAGCTTTGCCAAAAAAATGATAAAATCTGGTATGATTTTTAAAGCATACTTGCCTACCGTCTGAACACTACATGTGGTAGCGAATGAAAATTTACATATACAATATTTTTCCCCCTAAACATGCTAAAGGTCAAGTCCACCCCAGAAAAATGTTTATTTGAAGAAATGGTGAAAAATCCAACTAGCACAACGCTGTAAATTTCATCAAAATCGGATGTAAAATAATAAAGTTATGACATTTTAAAGTTTGGCTTATTTTTCACAAAACAGTTATATGCACAACTCTGTAACATGCATGAGACAGTCAATGATGTCCCTCGCTATTTCTTTTCTTTTTTTTGGTTTTAATGACACAGTATCTCATCTTTTACAGATTTGATAATAAGGAACAACTGAACCAAATAGTATTAAACAATGCTAATTCCACATGTTCATGGAGGAATTAATCGTTGTTTCACTTGACCATTAGGAGAAAATTAGAATATTTCATATAGTATATATATTTTTCTCTTTTCATTCGAATCAACTAATCGTTGGCATGTGGTTGGGGTGGACTTTTCCTTGAAAACGTTGGAGACTTAAAAGGCATCAATGAAAGTTAACTGTTCAAACGTTACAACACACACACACGTAACTTTATGTTTGATATTATATGATTACGAATTAGATATGATATGAAGCCTTGCATACCAAATCTTGAATGCGTAGTACATTTTGCGTCAGATGATGGCTGGTTTTTATGTCCATCCTGCCTTGAGCTAGTAGTACAAGCACAGTCTGAAAATAAAACAAGTGAAGAAAAAGACGATAAAATTGCTGATTGACGTGACAAGATATACCGCCCTTTCACACGGCTAAAAAGATCGTAATTCTAATGATGATTCCGGTGAAAAATAAGGCTAATGATAAATATTTAGCACGTGTGAAACCAAACTAGAACATGATTAGAATCACGAACGCTAATCACAGTCACGATTACAGTGGCTATCATTATTACAATGGTGTTTTAAGATTCACGCGTGAAAAGGCCCTAAATCCAAACGATAACACGGACAGAATGAAAACAATGACCATGATGACAATGGTCAAGAGAACGATGCCAAAATTGTCACGTGGGAAGTGACTTTTTTTTTATTATTTAACTACTGCTGCTCGACACCAAATAAGGAATACGTAAAAACTGAGGTTTACATTTATGAAAGATTTAATCAAAGCTCTTAAATCATTCGGTGGTTTCCTTTGATTTCTTTTACAATGAGTTACATGAAAATATACATGGATATGGATTATGGATAACAAAATATAACTTAACTTAAACGGTAATATCGTTGATGTGAGCCACCATCACCATATCTGGTCTGACACGCCCCACTTGGCCCTGGTGGTCGGTCCAGTTCCTGGCCTCCGCAGGTTGCGATGTCTCTTCTCCACTCGGCCTCGGCCTCCGCAGACTGTGTTACCCCTCGATGAGTATAGCCCCCAGATAAGAGAGATGTGGCTTCAACGAATTAGTGGACGAGATCGAGCCCCCAATGATGACATGAAGTATGTAGGTTGTTGTCGGTCAGACAACTGACAAGTTCTCGGTACCATCCCATGTGTAACGGGTTAGTCGAGCTTTACAATGCGGTTGTGAAATCGGCTTTGAAACGGTTATGCTCCGAAGAACCGTCTCAGTGGGATAGATACCTCCCGGCTCTATTGTTTGCTTTACGAGAAGCGCCGAGTTCGAGCTTGGGGTTTTCCACGTTTGAACTATTATATGGGAGATATGTTCGTGGCCCATTGGACTGCCTGAAAGAATTGTGGACGGCAGATAAGTTAGAGCCTGAACTTAAGAGTGAATATGAATATGTCATAGAATTGAGAGATAGGTTAATCAAGTCTTGGCAAATTGCGCAAGAAACACTGAAGTCTTCTGCGAAACGGTACAAGGGGTACTATGATAGGAAAGCTAGGACTAGAAAGTTGAATGTAGGTGACGACGTGCTCATTCTCCTTCCGACTGAGCACAATAAATTGTTGGTGAGATGGCAAGGTCCCTACAAAATCAGAGGAGTCAAATTTGACTATGATTATATAGTAGATGTTGAGGGTGTAGCTAAGACGTATCACATCAATTTATTGAAGAAATATCATAGTCGTCCAGTGAACACACCCGTTGTTGGTTGCTTTGAAGTTGATGATGATGATGAGGTCATTCAGCTCATGGATGAGGTCATGGAAGTTGAAGAGATGACCGAACTTAATTCTGAGTTGGGTAATGAAATGCCTAAAATGCCTAGTTCAACTCAAAAGGAGTTTGTAGATAGTGTTGAGAAAGATTCAGCTTTGGGTGAAAATGAGAAGATGCAAGTTCAAAAGATCCTTTGTGAATATCAAGACGTATTCACTGATATCCCTAAAAAGACAAACGTATCTAAGCTAAGATAGATAGTAGTAGTAGAGGGGCTCTTGAGGATCTGATATTGCGAGAGCAATTTTTGACTGATTGTCCAAAGGAGGTTGCTAGGTTCATTAAGGAACGAAAATGCATGAAGATGCAAGTTCAAAAGATCCTTTGTGAATATCAAGACGTATTCACTGATATCCCTAAAAAGACAAACGTATCTAGTTGTGAAATCTTGCTAACCACCAATCAACCCATACGATCTCCACCGCACAGAGAACCACCTAAGCCAGAATAGACTACAGATGTTCGTATAGGCAGTCTAAGTTATAACTGAGGGACTACGTCGGTGACGAGATAACGACCCCAGCTGCCGCCGGTTCTCCACCGACATGACTGGTCAAACTTCATGTCATCATTGGGGGCTCGATCTCGTCCACTAATTCGTTGAAGCCACATCTCTCTTATCTGGGGGCTATACTCATCGAGGGGTAACACAGTCTGCGGAGGCCGAGGCCGAGTGGAGAAGAGACATCGCAACCTGCGGAGGCCAGGAACTGGACCGACCACCAGGGCCAAGTGGGGCGTGTCAGACCAGATATGGTGATGGTGGCTCACATCAACGATATTACCGTTTAAGTTAAGTTATATTTTGTTATCCATAATCCATATCCATGTATATTTTCATGTAACTCATTGTAAAAGAAATCAAAGGAAACCACAGAATGATTTAAGAGCTTTGATTAAATCTTTCATAAATGTAAACCTCAGTTTTTACGTATTCCTTATTTGGTGTCGAGCAGCAGTAGTTAAATAATAAAAAAAGTCACTTCCCACGTGACAATGAGGATGACAAACAAAAACAACAATAATGATGTTTAGCCCCCTCCCCGTCCTTCTGAGTATTAGGAAAGACCGGTCTACACTGCAAAAACTCCGGTGTTTATTTAACACCAGCTCGGAATCTACTGTTGATCAACACCAGTTTGGTTTTGGCCTAACACCAAATATGTGTTTATACAACACCAATTAGTATTAAAACAGCATCGGTTTGATTCCAAACTGGTGTTGTTTCAATACTTCTCTGGTGTGGACAAATATAGATTTCGGGCTGGTGTTAAATCAACACCGAGTTTTTGCAGTGTAGAGGTTCAATTTTCAGCCCTTTCAATCACATGGAGACCTGTTTCAGCCCATGCAACAGGTAACGGAGAATGACCAATGCAATTATAAGGATTTCAGGAGGCTGGAAGAATAAATGGATTTAATGGCCCGTATTCTGAAGTCGGGTTTAACTTAAACTCAGGTTTAAATTTGTGGTTTAAATATGGATAGTCAATCGTTTAATACATAAATCACTATTACATATTTCAGCTCATTTGGCTTTCAAATCCTTCATAATTGTCTAGGAAGTATAAAATGATGATTGTCTTTACCATCGATGAATCAGGAAAGAGCATGGTAAACATAAGAAACAACAACTTGATAAGAATTTTGACACTTTTGGCTTCTTATAATTTTAGCACAGAGTTAGACCATGGTCTAAGCTAAACCTGACTTCAGAATACGGGCCTATGACACTAACCGCCCTTTCAAAAGTTTAAAATGAAAATCATAATTTGACTGATGATTCCAGTGAAAAATACGGCTAATGACGAATATTTGGCACATGTGAAACCAAACTAGAATCACGAACGCTAATCACAATCACGAATTCAAGTTCTACTCTGGAGGTGAATCAGAAGAAAAAAAAACACTGAAAATTCGATCAAAATCGGAAAAGATTAAAGGATTAAAGATGTGCATTATTACAATGGAACAGCTCTATGGCACGTCTTCATGGATATTCAATGAGCAAAATGATGTCATATATATTTTTTTTAGTTCTATTGTATAAAATATTATTTATTTAAATTTTGTTCGCCACGTCCAAAAGTGAAAAAAAAATGAATAACTACTTATTTCATAAGATAAATGTGCTGCAACCTGTTTTGGTACAAAGGAGACATGTCATACACACATGTATGAAAATATAAAATAATCATGATTTTATGTTAATAACACAAAAAGGGAAAATGGAAACAAGACATTATTAAATCACAAATTGCATATTCAAGACTGCATGGAACTGTTCTCACAAAACAAGGCTAAACTTTTAAATTCAATAAATTTGTTATTTGCTATCAGATTTTGATGACATTTTCAGCGTTTTTGATTGATGAACCTTGTAACTCTTTTTGATATACATTATTTTTTCAGCCTAAATACCCTTTGGAGCTCTTTAGCTACAAGAATCTTGTTAGCTTACCCATCGTAGGACACCCCTTAGGCAAGGAGGAACTCACATTCAAACCTACAAACAAAAAAGCAAATTAAATTTTCAAAATCATAATATCCTTTAAAGAAAACCATAAGCCCCAAAGAAAACTATAATATCCCTTAAAGAAAATCATAAGCTCCCTTAAAGAAAACCATAAGCCCCCTTAAAGAAAACCATAAGCTCCCTTAAAGATAACCATTATCTCCATTAAAGAAAAACATAAGCTCCATTAAAGAAAACCATTATCTTCCTTAGAGAAAACAATTATCTCCATTAAAGAAAACCATAGGCTCCCTAAAAGAAAACCATAAGCTCCCTAAAAGAAAACCATAAGCTCCCTTAGAGAAAACCATAGGCTCCCTTAAAGAACACCATAAGCCCCCTTAAAGAATACTCTAATCTCCCTAAAAGAAAACCATAAGCTCCCTAAAAGAAAACCATAAGCTCCCTAAAAGAAAACATTATCTCCCTAAAAGAAAACCATACGTTCCCTTAAAGAAAACCATTATCTCCCTTAGAGAAAACCATTATCTCCATTAAAGAAAACCATAGGCTCCCTTAAAGAAAATCATAAGCTCCCTTAAAGAAAACCATAAGCTCCCTTAAAGAAAGCCATACGCTCCCTTAAGGAAAACCGTTATCTCCATTAAAGAAAGCCATAAGCTCCCTTAAAGAAAACCATTTCTCCATTAAAGAAAACCATACGCTCCCTTAAAGAAAACCATTATCTTCCTTAAAGAAAACCTTATCTCCTTAAAGAGAACCATAAGCTCCATTAAAGAAAATCACACGCTCCCTTAAAGAAAACCATAAGCCCCATTAAAGGAAACATTAAGATCTAGTCAGGGATACTTCATAAATGATTTTCTTTGAAACAAAATTGTAGGAATTTTTTTTCTCGAAAGGATGACGATGCCTTCACAGCATTTGGCGTGGGTTGGTTTGATTGGTCAGGTAGGTGTGTGGAATCGCGTGAAGATAAACCCGAACCCCAAATCCAAGCAACAACAAGAAAAACATAAATGAATATAATTGGATGAAATCGAACAAAAATCAATGTCAAATTATCGGACCCGGTCTCACAAAGAGTTGAGATTGATCGGCCATTCTCAACTATATAGAAATCCATCATTGTCGTCATTCTTACAAAAAATTTTTTTTGGAAAATTAAACAGGAGCAAATTACCAAATCGTCGAGACAAAAATGGATCTATATTAAAGACCAAGACCACCTCAACAAAAAAGTAATTTTGATAAAAATAGAAAAATCCAACAAGAATAACACTGAAAATTTAATCGAAATCGGATGTAAAATTAGAGAGTTATTACATTTCAAAGTTGGTCCTTGCTGTCAAATCTGAATAAAAAACCCCAATATAATGTATAATTCAAACAATCAAAACAAAAGAAATAGTGAGGGAGGGACATCATCGTCTGCCTCATTTGCACGTTATTGAATTTTGCATATCACTGTTTTGTGAAACTTAAGCGAAACACAACTTTCTTATTTTATATACATGTGCAAATTTGATTAGATTTCCAGTGTTGTGCTAGTTTGATTGTTCTCTATTAATAATTCAAATCAACATTTTTCGGGGGTGGACTTGACCTTTAAGTATACATCATATCAAGAAAGCATTTTGAACTGAATGCATTTTTGGGGTTGTTGGCTTTCCATAGTTGAGATGGATCAAATCAATCGCACCTCTTTGTAAGACGGGGGCATCAAGGGCGGCACCTTGTTATTTTGATAGGGATTGGGCGGAAAAATACGCACGATCCCTACAAATTTTATATCATCCAGTCAGATTGAAGGATTTCAGTAGTTTTTAACTGTAATTGTTAATATAGTCAGCTTTATGAAACAGATCCCTGACGTGACGTCCCTTTTTCTCGGCCGACCCCCCCCCCCCCCTTTACCACCATCCTTGTGAAATCAAATTTAATCGCAAATGAAGAAATGAAAATATAATCGAAGAATGAATAACACTGCATGAGAAATGAACAAATGAATAATCAATAATAAAGAAAAGCTTCAATAAACACATAAAATCAATGAGAGAAATAAGGCCCCTTAAAACAAAGATTGGGACTGATTTTGTAATGATTAATTGAAAATTGAGTCAATGGTAAGTGTCCTGCAATCAATCGTTAAATATACGGTGTTAAAACGGAGTCCCGAGGTGTAAGAAATTACACCATAAAAGGTTACATTAAGTTTAGCACCCATGAGGTGACGAAAGAAAACCTACAATTTAACACCGACGGTGTGGTCATCGATGTACACCAGTCAACAATGGTCAACTCCACAGTGTGTGAGTGTGTGTGTGTGTATTTGAGTTTTGTCAGACGTGTATCAATCAGATATGATTATTTACGTCTGGGACCGACCTTTAACGTCACCATCCAAAAGACGTGACCAGGGCTCGAACCTCGAACCTCTGCACCAATTTGTAACTTCCCCTCATAGCTTAGCTTGGATTACAGGCGCACGCCACAACGCACAGTACTTGCTGTGAATTAGTCTAGATCTGGACGTTAGTAGTTATTTGTTTGGAAAACCCCACTCACTCACACACCAATACATCGGTCCTCTGTGGAAAGCGAGAGAAATGAGGAGGGTTTTCTAAATGAATAACTACTAACGTCCAGATCTAGAATAGCTGTAAATATGCAACAAAACCCTAACCTGGTTGGTTAAACTATGAAAAAAAGGGTTAAAGAGGAGACAGATGGACAACCTCTCCTATGAAAACTTGTACATACCTTCACTTTCTTGATTTTTCGTCCGTGCCCTGGTGATATGTCGGGGTGTTGTTCTCACGCTAATCATGATTGTGAATATAAGTGCCAAACACCATGCTAATATAAGCCGTCTCGACGACCATATGATTCTGAAAATATACATAAAGGTAGGGTAAAGATAAATGAAAGTATTTGCAGTAAACCATGATTTCATAAAATACCAAGATTGATTCCCGCTTCATTATCTTTGATGCAAATCTGGTATAGTCACATAAACTCAGGGGCGGCGGAAGGGCATGGCAAGTACCCCCCCAAAAAAAAATCCCTGTAGAAAAAAATGCCCCTTTTTGAAAATAGAAATGCCCTTTTTTTTCAAAATGAAATGTGCCATTTTTCAAATTGGAATACCCTTTTTGAAGTAAAACATAATATATTTTAGGTCAGAAAATCACAAAAGTTTTGACTCGCGCTTCGCACTCGCATCAATTATTGTTATTATAAGGTATTTGTCCTGTTCGGAACTACAAAAATCCCTATAATGTCAATTTTTATGGTTAGAATATCACAAATTTTTAGCTCGCGCTTCGTGCTCGCATTATTCGATTGGTGAGATATGTAGCCCGTATCCTATTCATGAGCCACTAAATTCATTTGTAAAAGGTTCCTTTTCTGGTCACTATATTATTATTATTGAGATTCATGCTCGCGCTTCGCGCTCGCGTTAATTCTTTAGTAATATGATTATGATACCATGATTTATACAAAAAAATGCTCGGAATGTTTATTTGATTCGCGCTCGCACATCTCGCAAGGATGCCCTTTTAACAGGAATTAGGTCCCTAATTCACCAAAAAGCGAGTTTTACAACTTCAGATTTGATCATTTCTCCAACCGTTCGCTCGCTACGCTCGCTCACGAAAAATAAGACCTAAATATATATCTTATCAATCAGAAATCATTTTAGAAAAAAATTGCTCAACTTAATTACTTCAAAACACAACGTCTTCACCCAGATAACAATCTCATGGTAAAAATATCCGTTTGCACCAAAATGTTTTTTTTTTAAAGTGCCCATTTTTTGGCTTTGCCCCAAAACGAAAATTCGATCCACCACCCCTGCATAAACTGAACTTTTTGAAATCATGAAATCTTTGCTGAAATCAATCACACTGTGAATAGCAAACACGAAAAAAGCACATGTGGGACAGTGTATTAGTATTACTTAACTTGAAACTCCGACATTTTGCTTGAAACTTATGCTCATTTGGCTAATTTCCAGCATTACCCAATTTCTTATGTAATCATTAATTTAGCGCATCCCTTTTTTAACTAGGCAAACAGACACTTGAATGGTAATTTTTGCGATGACCGAGGTAATAATAACTGCAATGCAAAAACTCTGGTATTCATTTAACACCAGCTCGGAATTTATATATGTCCAAGCCAGAGAAGTGTTAAACAACACCAGTTTGATTTTGGTCTAACACAGATAGGTGTTTATACAACACCAATTAGTATCAAAACAACATCGGTTCGATTTCTGATTCCAATGTTTGATTCCAAACTGGTGTTGTTTCAATACTTCTCTGGTGTGGACATAGATTTAGGGCTGGTGTTAAATCAACACCGGAGTTTTTGCAGTGTAAAATCCAGAAAGCATACGGTTGTAATTATGACTTAAACAGCAATTTACAAACAAGAAAGGACTAAACGGAAGCGAATGAGGAAAGGAGAAAGAAACCATTCGTAATAGGTCCATGAAGAAACGAACTAGAGAGGCGAGCTAGTGAAATAGCGGGCATGAATTACTTAGAATGACGAATGAAGTCATCATATTGCAAAGTACATGTAGTCCGGCAGCCCGGGGGATTTCCAACTGAAAACCGGATAAGCAAATGGAATACACCCTGAAGTTAACAAAATTAATAATTGAAGACTTCTATATTTTCAGAAATGTCTTGCGTCAAAAATCCCAATCCTGCCATGTTTATGGTATATATTTCCCGACAAACATCGTATTATTGTGTAGAGCTGTATTTTTACTTTTGGAAATACATACGTTTTCGACCTACGCCCTCCCCTAACAAAGGCTCCATTGTTCAAGGTACAAATTATGATTTTGGCTCGTGTCTTAGCAAAAGAGCTCGGGAATGTTCACGAAACGCCATACTCTTTTAAGTCTCCTGCAATATTCACACTGCAAAAACTCCGGTGTTGATTTAACACCAGCCCGGAATCTATATATGTCCACACCAGAAAAGTTTTGAAACAACACCAGTTTGGAATCAAACCGATGCTGTTATCGGTGTTTTATAAACACCTATCTGGTGTTAGACCAAAACGAAACTGGTGTTGTTTAACACTTCTCTGGTGTGGACAGATATAGATTCCGGACTGGTGTTAAATCAACACCAGAGTTTTTGCAGTGTATTACTTTGAATATGACAAACTACATATTATCATCTTCATCTATTATCTTCTTATATATTTTATTTCAACAAAATTGAATCCCAACAAGGCTACGTGTTAGCTTACTTTTGAGGAAAGAACGACCTAGAATATATCGCAAAGTAGAACACGCCTGATATATTGAGTTAGTTTTCAATTCTCTATCATTGACAAACTTCCTGTCATAAAAATATTATTGTCTCCATCACTTCTGTGGAAAATATAATGTCCTCTGGGGCGGCGTATCGTTGGGCATCATCCGTGGCTTCCCGCCAAAATGATACAATATAGCATGACGTCACAACAGCTTGACCTTATATATTACCCTTTTTGAAATTGTCTTTGTGAAACATTGACATCCCTTTTCCGAACCCTCTTTACCCATTCACGTGTATACAGGTAGCAATTTCATTTCGTGATTTGTCATTTTGAAATGAATATTCATCACCGTTTTCACGTATTATTAATGTGGAAAGGTGTGTTAAAATTCCACTATGTGATTGGCGATTATGCTATTGAATATTCATGAAGTAATAGCCAAAGTCGGTAAACTAATAAAATGTAAATTAGGCATATACCAATGTTTCTCGAATGGGTATCAAAAATTCTAACTCACTTATCTAATAAAACTGATCTTAGCAACCCTTGTAAGTAGAAAAGCTGATTTAAAAGTCTTCATTTAATACCAATGATATGTCGGGCAAACCAGGGGCAAAATTAAAAGCTGCCCGACATACATATCGTTCAAGTTAGTCTAGGTGGAATTCAAATGGGAAGTGTAAGCTGGTCTATCAAATCATGTCTTTTTTCCTTGGTTAATCCACATATCCTGTGTCATGTCCGGAGCCCCCTTTACACTGTTCATCGCATAATAAAAAGACTACCCGGCCCCACAATAATTCCCTCATAGCTGTCGACCGGATTTTAGTCACATAATTAACTACAAGATCCCTGTTCATGGACAGGTTAAGCATTCATTGATTTTAATATAGTAGTGCAGTAGTACACAGCAAAAACCGTGGTGTTAACCGGTGTACATAGAGGACCACACCAGTTATTTTACACCGGTGTTAAATTGGTGGTGTTAGTTTTACACCTATAGGTGTTATTACAACACCTTTTGTTGTTACATTTACACTCTTTGGTGTTATGTTTAATCTATAGGGTGTAATTTTAACACCTCAGGGTGTGGTCCTCTATTAACACCAATTGGAGTCAGTTTTAACACCGCAGTTTTTACAGTGTATAGCGAATTTGGGGAAGGGAGGCGGGGGGCAGATGAACCGCAGATCTTCATCCCCCCCCCCGATTTTCAGTTTCAGTCATTTACTGATTTCTGCCACTTTTTCATAAACAAATTTACAAGGAGAATACAGTAAACAGAATATGTCACAAATATTTAACAAGCAAAACAAAATATTAATGATAATAATAATAATAAGCTGTATTTTCTATGGCATATCAGAAGGTTGCAAAGATTGGCCATAGTCTGTAAGTACAGACTCAAATTTTTACACCCTAACGATTATACCCGGTCTAGAGCGAAGACTAGACGCCAAACTTTCTTTCTGTATAAAAATAAGTACAGCCAGCCACAGGACAAAGTGAGTCTAGTCTCACAACTTCAGACTCTGCATTATGTATCATACACTATGCAAATTGCCAAAATAAAAGGTCTGGGCCTGTAGACTAGGTTGCCATTATAATCCAAGCTTGACCATGGAGCTCCATGACTTGCCTGAGTGGAAACCTTGGCTTCAATGTTAACATTTTCGTTATTCTTTTGTTTTTGTTGAACTGTATTTTGATTTTATTCTTTAAGTGTTTGTTGTTTTTTGTATGAAGTACGACCGTGTTTGAAGAGATAACCTCTGTTTGGCCAAGAATCAGGTAATGTCATGGCAACAATAAAACCCAGGGGGAGGGGGAACTCTCGCGTATCTGCCAATGTAGGACATAGGAAAACATAGCATGTTAATTAATGTGATTAATGTATCAATGTATCGTTTATTAGAGATCAGAGTGCCAGAGAGGGGTGAAAGAACTATGCCGACAGTGTCCTACTTTACCAAAATGTGCTGTAATATGGTGTCCCCTGAACCTTTGCAATAAGATACAATGAAATGAAATGTTAAAGGGGACGTTCACCCTGACAAAATGTTTATTGTAAAAATAACATAAAATATAATAAAGACTATTGCCAAAGGTTTGGGAAAAATCTAGCAAAAGAAGAAATAAGTCATTAGAATTTTGATTAATTGATTTGTGACGTCATAATGAGAGCAGCTTTCCTACGTACCATATGGTAAAAAATCAATGAAAAAAATGAAAAAGTTTTTTTGTTGTACTTTCATTATATCAGTAAAAAATCATTTATTTCATTTTCATTTCATTCATTTATTAAATTTTCCAACAAAATTTATGAGCAATAATTACAACAAATAAAATATAAGATCAGAAAATACAAATGACATAAATATTCAAATAAACCAAATATAAAGAATATACACCTGATTTAGAAGATAATACATGTATATCAAAAATGTTGGAAAAACGAAGTGGTCCACTGAAAAGCAAAGCTTGTAAAGTGTGGAACACTCAAGACGAAAAAAAGTATAACACTTAAAACTATATGGGTCAAAAACGAGCGGCAATACAAAATAGATAATGAAATAAAGATATAAATAATAATTATAATAAAGGAAATTAAAATTAAAAGATGAGCAGAGACAAAAAAGACATGAAGACACAACAAAACAAAACAACAACAATAACAACAAAAATAAACCACACAAACAAGAGTAAAAATAAACAACATAGCTGCACAAACTGCGAAAAACCGCAGGGATAAGTGAGAAAGATAGAAGGAGAGAGAGGGGGGGGGGAAGTGTAGTCAATCTGACACCAACACCGAGGGCAACCTGTAAACAGGTAAACATTAAATAAACAAATGAATTATAGAGGAAAAGGAATCAATGTGAAGTTTTGTAAGATTGCAACAAAATAAATTTTAATTTTCTTTTAAATGAATTAAAAGAAGGGGAAAACTGGATATCAGGGTGAAGAGAGTTCCAGAATTTTGGGCCCCTATATGTAAATGTATATTGGGCGAACAGTGTTCTGAACATGGGCAAATGAAGGTCGTCGCGACCTCTAGTAGGGAAATTGTGTTAGGAGCTGTTTTTTAAGAACATGTCAGGAAAAATAAAAGGAAGCATATTATTATTGTATTGGTACATGAATTGGCCAAGCTGGAGTAGGTAAAGATCACTGATCTTCAAAATTTAGGATCAGTGTGGGAACGTATGTGAGAAGAAAAAACAATTCGAAGTGCTTTCTTTTGCAGCAATAAAATCCTGTTAAGTAAAGTTTGATGTGTGTTTCCCCATATAAGCAGACCGTAGTGAAGATATGGTAATACTAAAGAAGAGTAGAGTGTGAGTAAGGAAGTCGACGGGAGGAACATTCTTAATTTATTCATAACACCAATATTACGAGAAATTGTTTTGCAAATACTGTCAACATGGTCAATATGACACTTCCAAGAAAGCTTATTATCTACAGTGACACCTAAAAATTTAATAGTCGATACACATTCCAATTGAAAATTATCAAACTTAATACTATTAGGTGATGAAGTTAAGGTGTTACTATACAACATGTATTTTGTTTTTTCAATATTAAGAGAAAGTTTGTTACTTCTAATCCATTCGAGTATTTTAGACAGTTCTTGATTGAGTGTTTGAACAAGAGTGTGTGGGTCTTTATCAGAAAAAAATTAATTGGTGTCATCAGCAAAGATTATGAAAGACAGAATTTAAGATGATCTGCAAAAATCGTTAATATATATTATTAAAAGAAGAGGTCCCAAAAGGCTTCCTTGTGGCACACCGTAATTAATGTTACATTTGTTCCTAGAAAGAAAACAAAACTAGGACATCAGAAACCATTAAAAATTTGAAATTTTTGCCTTTTACATTGCATAACATATGGGGCAGCTGCTCGCTTATGACGTCACATATTTCTAATAACTTTCTTGATTTTTAATGGGTTTTCGTCAAACCTTTACCAATATTTTTCCATTATTTTTCTGCTATTTTCACAACAAATTTCAACTTCAACTTCCCATTTAAGGCTGGGGGGGGTTGTGATATTGGAGATACGATTTCTGGGTCGCTCCCAGTATGAAAGATCGTATGGTTTATTTCGAATTGATCTAATGCCGATTCGTCCAATTACCAACTCGTATACTATCATTTGGTCTATCATCAGTTCGTCTACTCACCACATGGTCTACTTTGATTTAGTCTAATGCCATTTCGTCTAATAACCAGTTGGTCCAATAGCCATTTAGTCCGTACACCATTTGGTCTCATTACTTTATGGTATTAATTGTGCAAAATGAATGAAAAGAATATGGGTAATTAGACGAACTGGTGATCAGACGAAGTGATGATTCGACCAAAAGGTTATTGGGCCTAATGGTTGATAGAAATGTTGATGGACGAAATGGCATCAGACTAAATGAAGGTCGACCATGTGGTGAGTGGACGAGTTGGCAGTGGACGAATTTGCAATTTACCGATCGTACACCCTAGCATATGATATAAGTCAGAAAGAAGAGCTTTTTTAATGATCACAAAGTAAAAAATACCTTATCATATTTGAAAGTAAACCAGGTGTATTGTCCTGCCTTCGACGTTGTCTTCGGATGGTGTATAAGCCGTTATATTGAACATCCGGGTACTTCCATTTGGTGATTAGACAAATTATATCCTGATATTTTGACCACTTGTACTCTAATGGCAGGCTTCCTGTTAAGGAAAAGAAAAAATCAAACAAGTTTGATGAAGCTTCACTAATTATCAACGGTATTTGATCTGTACTGTAAAATAACAGAGTTTTAATGTATAAACAATGATGACAGCAACAAAACAAAAATAACAACCAAAATAATAATAAAAGAATTATATTAACAGTAATGAAAATAATGATAATAATAATGCTGATATAATGATAATGGTAATAATAATAATAATAGTAATGGTACGTAGTAATAATCGTACTATAGTAGTAGTGTTGTTATTGGTGGTGGTGGTAGTAGTAGTAGTAGTAGTAGTAGTAGTAGTAGTAATAGTAGCAGCAGCAGCAGTAGTGGTGGTGGTAGAAGTAGTGGTCGGGATATTGGTATAAATACAATGATAACATCAATAAAAAAAAATACATTTCAAAATCACATTTATTTCAAATTCATTTGAAATTAAAATGAAAAGAAAGTATCGTACAAAGTAAATAAGCATTCACATAGATTTCCTAAATTTACTGATTTGTGCATTGAAGCGAATGCAGATCATCAAAATATTCATTCAGTTAATATCATATTGTATAAAAAAAAACTGTATACACGCTGTTTGAGAATGTTAACACGTTGTTTAAACCCGTCACTCTAATATCTGTTGTTCCCACAGTTTAAACATGTTCTTTAAATTTAAACATTCAATGTTTTAAACAATCTATTTTATGAAATCAAAATATTGTTTAAAAGTAAAAAAAAAAATGCTGTTAGAGTAACAGGAAATAGAATACGTGTTGAAAAATAAAACAACATCTTTTACAGTATATAATAATAGACCTATGTCACTTGTCAAATGTACAAGGTTATGATATAACATTGTCCCTAGGTAGGAACTCCCTGAGTGGTGAAATAAGGTTGGCAATGTTTGGCCTATTTTCTTTTGTTTTGGGGAATAAATGCTTGATTTTTTTGACACTGTCAGTTTCTATAACAGCTATTCATCATATAACTTGGCTCTAAATTAAATCGAATTTTTAAAGTCATTTTTTTCTAAATTAAAAAGAGAGATTACTTGGCATGCTTGGTGAAAATTCAGACAAACTTCACTTTCCACCAACAGAGGGCCAACACAAAAATATGCTCAAAATTAAATATTTTGAACGCTCTGGTGAATAACAAAAAAAAATCTAAAATGTGTGTTGAATGTTGCAGAGAACTACATCTGATTCTCCACAGGCAGGGTGGTTGCACTGAACAAGTGGCCTTCACGCAATGAGAAGTTCACCCTGAAAAAAGGTCTTTTGTAACTAACAGAAAAAAATAATACAAATTATTCGTGAATGTTTGCGGAAAATTCATTTAATATTAAAAAAGTCATTAGATTTTAAGTTTGGGATTTGTGACGTCATAAACGAGCAGCTGCACCGTATGTTATGTATCATAATAATTCATAAATTTCAAAAAAAATTAATGGTTCTTGATGTCTTGTCTTTGTTTTCTTTTTAGGAATGGGTGTGAAATAATTTGACTACTGATATACTGAATGCATAATCAAAACCCTTTTCGTGATTTTTAAATTTTTTTTTTAATTCTTTTATTTTTTACCATACGATATGCAGGGCTCAATTACAAGGTAATTGATTAATTATGTAATTAATTACATTTTTTAGTAATTGTAATTGAAGTTTTGAGACGGGAAGTAATTGTATTCGTAATTAAAAAAAAATAAGTAACTCACTTCAATTACTGTGAACTTCTTTTAATTACATTTAATTACGGTAACTTGCTTATTTAATGAATTAAATTTCATGACCTTTTTCATGTCAAATGCTTTATCATCAAAGATAATAACAGGCAGAATACGTGTTCTTAATCCTGAACCTTCATCTTGCCAGTTTCTCTGTAACTTAAAATGATGTAGAAATAGGTTGTTCCTATGTAGATCTACAGAATAAAAATTGGTTTCATTCATGACTTAACTAATTTAGAAAGTAATTGTATTGAAAAATAAGGTAATCTAATTGAAAAGTAATTGTAATTTAAGATTTCGTCAATTACGTAATTGTAATTACAATTGAAGAAAGTATGAACCCAACCCAGACGATATGTAGGAAAGCTGCGAGCATATGACGTCACAAATCAAATACTTAACAACCTAATAACCTTTTTATTCTTTGCTGGATTTATCTCAAATCTTCGGCAATATTTTTTCGTTCCATTTTTCCCTATTTTTACATAAACTTCTGTCCGGGTGAACTTCCCCTTTAATTTGTACTCTCTAAAAAACGAAGAGCTAATTTAGCTCTTAAAGAGCGTGTATAGTGACTGCACTTCGGAGCGCTGATTTTTTTTCGTTCAAATTTGAACTAGACAAATCAGCACTCCGAAGTGCAATCACCATACACACTCTTTAAGAGCTAAATTAGCTCTTCGTTTTTTAATGTGTAGGATCACTGTTAGGTGTAGCATGATTCATAACAACAGATGTTAATATGGGAGGCCGAAGTGCCATGTTATTTTAAAGGTGACAGATCTGACCAACCCTGCATGATTTCATACTGACTATGTGATATAAATAGCTGGTCTTAATTGAAAAATTTACATTTCGAGACAACAATTTGTATTACAAAAAGCACGCATTTCAAACATGCATTTAAACAACACTGTAAATCATTAAAATTCTGACTGTCATACATGTAATTACACTGAATAACTTGATGTAAATGTAATGATTCCATGAGTAATTGTTGATTTCACTCTATGTGTGTATAATGTTTTCTGTTTTTACTGTATTATATGGTACATACATTGATTTGCTATGATATTGAATTATTTGTTAAACTGCAGGGCGCCTTTGGAAAGCAGTTTTGCATACCTTAACAGGCTTACCCTGCAGTATGAAATAAATAAAACAAATAATCCAATAGATAAATAAATACAAAGAACAAATTAGCCTTTTACTTGTGCAATTATTTTTTATATTTAATATGCAATACATGATTTGTATATCTGTGTTAATACACTCTAAAAAATATTGGGTAAAAGTTCTCCATGAGGGCAATTATGTGTATGTGTCCAACCAACACTGGGCATTTATATTTATCCAGTGTGATGAAAGTTTTGCCCATTCTAAAGTAATTTCTGGGTTTTTTAATGACTTTACTGGACAATATGCTTTCCGAAATGGCTAAAATGCTGTCGAAAATTGGTTGGATACATAATTACCCTCGTGGTGGTAAAAATTTTATCCAATATTTTTTTACAGTGTATGTCTTACACTTATTTATTGAAGAGAACTTTCATGAATAAGGTTTGCTTTCCTGAAGGTTCGCATTTCATTTCACAATGCTTTCGCCTTACTTTGTAATTTTATCGAAAATGTTGAAATGAAATAAATTCGTTATCAATCAAAGTAACCGTTTAGCCTCTTGGTAACATGAGAGTTGAGATAAGAATCAATGCATCGAGCATAGAATTTCTGTGCAATCATTCAAGTGGTCTCTATTACAAGACTATACCGCTCAGAATAATGCTTTATGGGTAATGAACTTGGCCAGATATACGATATTGAAAGCCTGAGGTCGGGCTCTTCACTTAGGCTGCTAGTTCGAATGCCATTTACACAAAGTAACAGGGGGCCATTTGGACGAAACATTTGTCTTCGCAACTGTATCACAATGCTAATGCATGTATCTGTTTTCCTTTCCCCTCCTTTTCTCCTTTTCTTCCACTTTTTCTCCTCTTCTGCTTCGTTGCACTACTTTAAACAATCGCAAAGGGAGGTTGCCCGCCTGCCCACCTCCCCCTCTTTAATATGGAACCGCCTTTATACACTGTAAAAAATATTGGGTAAAATTTTTACCACTACGAGGGTAATCATGTATCCAACCAATTTTGGGCAGTATTATACCCAATGTCGGAAGCATATGGTCCAGTAAGGTTAAAAAATAAGCAGCAATTACTTTAGAATTGGCGAAATTTTCATCACACTGGATAAATAAATAAAATGCCTTAAAGAAATACCCAATGTTGGTTGGACACATAATTACCCTCATGGAGCACTTTTACCCGGTATTTTTGTTTAGAGTGTAGGCGCCGTCCGGGCTACTTTAAACTCCCCTGTCAAAAAAAAATTCTTGGAACGCTTTCAAAACGCATTTGGACGACAAGCGATCAATAAAACCATTACTTAATTCAACAACGATTTGAGAGCATATCAGACATGAACCAATTTCCCAGTCAGTTTGTCACAAAATGTTTCGGTGCCAAGATTCTATCTACACAGCCAACAATTCGTTTTAATGAAATAGAGAAAATCAAACATGCGTAACATCAAAATCTCATCGAAATCGGATGTTGAATATGGATTATCGTTTTTATATTTGTTATCTTTAGTTTTTTTTTAGTTTATCACTGAATGTGAATCGAAAATCAGTTTACTTCTCTAGTAAATGTAAAAAAAAATGTTAGGAGCTCCATTAAGTATATATGCAATCGACAGTAATAAAATTTTAAATGATTCGATCAAGCCCTTCTTTATCTTCCTTTTTTAGAACTACACAAATTGACTTTTTAATACATCTTATGCAACAATTATGCTTACAATTTTGTTTCGTGCTATCTAAGCGAACTTAATCTCGTAACTTTGAACAAATTTTTTACTTTAATCATCATCAGATTATCATCATCATTATCATCATCATCACCATCATCACCATCATCATCATCACCACCATCATTATCATCATCATCACCATTATCATCATCATCACCATCATCATCATTATCACCGTTATCATCATCATTATCACCATTATCATCATCATCAACATCATTATCACCATTATCATCATCATCAACATCATTATCATCATCATCATCATCACCATTATCTCCATCATGACCATCATAATCTCCATAGCTTTCATCTTGACCATTAATAGTGGATCATTGCTTTACGTGTGCTATAATGGCATTTTTAGTTCATACATTCTATGATCCATGCCAATTACAGTAAAAAATTGTATGCTGTGCAATATTCTTTTATGTTATGAATGCATGCAGAAGAGAACGAATAAATCAAATCAAATCAATCAATCTGGCATCCAATTTTGATTTTAAAAAGATAATGCTTTTTTTGATCAGCCTCAACGTCTATTTACATAAATGAACTTGACCACTGACGCTAATGGAGGAGCCGTGGTGTAGTGGTTCTGACTCTCGCCTTGTAAACAGAGGGTCGTGTGTTCGAATCCCACCGCGGTCTGGCGTCCTTTGGCAAGGCGTTAATCCACACTTTGCCACTCTCGACCCAGGTGCTAAATGGGTACCCGGTAGGATGTGAAAGTCATTGTAGCTTGACCAGTATTGTGTGCGCCTCACAGGCGACTGACTGGAATACTCCCCAGGGAGTGGAGGATGTGCACACATTGTGTGCGGGAATGACTGATTGAATCCGATGACCGGGGTAATAATATATCTGTAAAGCGCTTAGAAACGTCGTTCCGATGGATTAAGCGCTATATAAAAGCGGATTATTATTATTATTATTAATGGGGTGGATGAAAACGTGTTGTCAAAACAGGATATCGGGGAGAAAACCGGAAAAAAATATTAAACATTCTTTTCTTATACATTCTAAATAGGGAATGGTAAAAATTACCATTCTCTTATGTCCGCCAAATAAAATTGGTCCAAATCAATCAAATTCCTGGTAGATTTCAACCAATCCAAAATTGGTCGACTTTTACTATTTTTCTCGGTGCTTGGACACGTATTACTCAAGAGACATTCATTTTAACAAATCCTATTTTTAGAGTGTACACTGTTAGAAAATTTGTACTTTAAAACAAAACAAAAAATCTTGCAGCAGAGTCTCGTGAACACCTATAAACTTACTGCACTGTGTTTCTAACATGCATCTGTGAAAAAAAATTGCAGAAAATTGGTAATTGGTGTATGTAACCTTACACATTTATTAAAAAAATTTCCCCTTTTTTAAACAGACGTGTTCTGTAAAATTGTAGAAAATTGTAAAAAAAATCTTTCCTGCTATAACAATTTTACAGAATGATTCGGTTATTTCTTTCTGTAAAATCTGTTTTAAAATTTTTTCTTCTGCAAAATTTTCATTTTTTTTCTAACAGTGTATTACGATATGGAATTTGGAAAAAAAGTTGTGTATTGTTGTTCAATTCAATTCGATTCTTTTATTTCATTTCCATTCAAAATATAATACAAAGTAATATAAAGCAATACAAATCAAGTACAATTTTATAGGGCATTCTTAGTTCGTAAAACAGAAAAAAAAACAGTATAATATAGAGCATAAATGGAAATGAAAAAAGTGTTACATAACATGAAAATAGCTTGTCGAGTTTGTTTCATTAAAAAGAAAATATGTTTTTTCCAACAGTGTATTACGATATGGAATGAAACAAACTCGACAAGCTATTTTCATGTTTTGTAACAACGATACACACCTTAAAATATTTCACATTTCTTTTAAAAATACATTTGTATATCAGTCACACTAAAGGAAACCGATACCAGACCGATCAAAGCTATTAGGTTATTACCAATGACATACGATCGGTTGGGCTTGTGGTCCCTTACGTTGGTGTAACCGTACCGTTAAACTATCGATGTCAAAATGCACTTACCGCTTATATTTCCTTCATTAGATAAATTCCGTTCAAAATATTGCGAAGAATAACCACGTAGCACAGTCCGCCTTTCTTGTTTCTCTCTTGAATTTCCCCTCCCTCTCTCTATGTATCCAAACGTCGAGTTTAATATTCATTAAGTTCATGTAATCGAACAAGAAAGAAATGGTACTTTCAATTTGAATCAGTCACATACGCTTGTCGTGCCACGCAGAAGAATTTCGCCGAAGTATGATAATAATTCACATTAACCGGGGCCAAATTAAGCACTAGGTATGCGACACTAATAATGATCCTCACTTCGTTTCCGGTGCGTTTTTTTAAATGATCTCCTTTCATCCCCGCGTGACTGTGTGTGGAATAACATCAATCCCCTTCACACGTGTCCCCCCTGTATACCGCTCGTTTGACAGACAGCATGTTTGGCCAATCAGAGAGCTCGTTACATGAATGCTCCTCGCTGGTTTAACTTGGCAGGAAGTTTGCGAAGGAAGTGTCCAATCAACATGCCCGATTGTTAATTAGTCAGACAAAAGAGAAAGAGGGTCGGTGGCGGGTCCATGAGCGCTTTCGAGAGGGGGTGAGGGATGAATTGAGATGAAATTAAGGGGTGGGGCGAGATAAAGGCTTGTAAAAAGGGATGATATAAAAGGCGGAAACGAAAGAGACGACATGGATGTTTTAAATTTCGTTTCCATGTGAACAATAAATGGATTTGCCCCCTATACGCAGACCCAAATAATGTATGAACAACAACAGTAGCGTAGCGAGCCAAAATCTTTGAGGGGGCAATATTTTAAAAAGGAAGTGAGCAAAATCTTTGGCCATTTTAAAGGACAAGTCCACCCAACAAAAATTTGATTTGAATAAAAAGAGAAAAATTCAACAAGCATAACACTGAAAATTTCATCAAAATCGTATGTAAAATAAGAAAATTATGGCATTTCAGAATTTCGCTTCATTTCACAAAAACAGTTATATGAACGAGCCAGCTACATCCAAATGAGAGAGTCGACGATGTCATTCACTCACTATTTCTTTTGTTTTTTATTGTTTGAAATATTAAATATCTTTATTTTCTCGTCATTGTCATGTGAAATGAAGTTTCATTCCTCCCTGAACACGTGAAATTCCATTATTTTAACATTTTGTGCTTCAGGCAAGGAGGTCGTAATTGTCAAATTCGTAAAAATTGAAATATTGTATAAATCGAACAATAAAAAACAAAAGAAATAGTGAGTGAGTGACATCATCAACTCTCTCATTTGGATGTAACTGGCTCGTTCATATAAAAAAACAAAAGAAATAGTGAGTGAGTGACATCATCAACTCTCTCATTTGGATGTAACTGGCTCGTTCATATAACTATTTCGTTAAAAATAAGCGAAACTTTGAAATGTCATAACTTTCTTATTTTACATCCGATTTTGATGAAATCTTCAGCATTGTGCTTGTCTGATTTTTCTCTTTTGATTCAAATCAACATTTCTCTGAGGTGGACTTGACCTTTAATAAAAAGATGTGATTTTGTGATAAAGCTTAACAACATACAATCGATAAGCCTAGATATTATCATATATCCAGCTTAGCATTTCATTTGATCCCCTATCTCTTAGTCGTGCGGTTTTTCATTTATTTTTTTTTTGGAGGGGGAGGGGGCTAGATCAGCTAGATCATTCGTAGGCTACACCAGTAATGAACAATACCCATGAATACAGTAGAATGAATGCAAACACAAAATAAAATCGTAGAATAATTAACGCTAAACTTAACCCTAAAAGGACTGGGGCCATGCTGCCCCCCCCCCCTTCCCCCTCGACACTTCGCGCGATATTTCCGAAACTAAAGAATTAACGCCGCAAAATGTTATAAGTTTATTTTTAAAGTCTCGCACAACTTTTGAGGCCAAATGAAATTCATGTCGTACGGGTATAGCATTGCGACGCCACGGGACTTTTTGTGAGACGATGTCGTGCCGTAAATGGCCCATAACAAAATCAAAGTAACAATGCAAAATTTCAAAGTCTTTGGGTGATGAAATTCATGAAAGTGTGCTTAGTTTTCATTCTAGTTGGTCTGCTTAATTAATCTAGGGTTTGATTTAGCTGTTAAATGGTCTGAAATAATTTCCATTGAAAAAAAAACAATGAAAAATAAAAGATGAAAACGCAAAGAAATACATAAAAAAACACCAAAGAAATACCAAGGGAAAATTAACTTTCGCAACTTTTCTTTGTGGAAACCTTTAAATTAGATTAAAAAGACGACATTTAGAAAAAAAAGGAAAATTTGAAGTGAAATTGGGTGTTAGATATGCAAATAATGTTTTTCCCGAATAAATTTGCATATTTTATTCATAATACATGTAGATAAAAAAAAAATCATCATTTAAAGATTTTTCTTTGGTACTGATTTGTAGATTATGTTAATGTGCGTGCCGCGATCGCGCGACCGGCGGCAGAGATCAGAGGCCTGTTTCATGATGACAATTACCATGGCAACAAGGTTCAGCAGCCAATCAAAATCAAGGTTTCCATGGTAGTTGCCATAAGTTGGCAGAGTTACAACAGTTGCAAGTCTTTATGAAACGGGACCCTGAAGAGGGGGGGGGGGAGGTCATCATGCCCCCAGTCCCCAATACATCTCAAATAGCCCAGTCGTTTTAGGTTTAAGATTTAAGTGTAGAGCGGGGGTTTGGGGTTTCGTTTACAAGGTACCAGTTCTAATCTCTGTGTTATTTGGCAATCGATTATTCGCGCCATTTTTTATCTTCAAAGGGAGGGAAAAGGGTGCACTTATAACCATGGATGAAATTAAAAGGAAATTTAAAGAAGAAGAATGGGAAGAAAGAAGGCTGGCGCTAGGTAGAGGTAAGATGTCTCTTCATTTAAGAAATGAGAAAATGTTATTCGCGCCATTTTTAATTTTTAAAGGGAGGGAAAAGGGTGCACTTATAACCATGGATGAAATTAAAATGTAATTTAAAGAAGAAGAATGGGAAGAAAGAAGGCTGGCGCTAGGTAGAGGTAAGATGTCTCTTCATTGAAGGAAATGAGAAAATTTTAATTGAAAGAATAAATAGGGAGACAGAGGCAAAGGTAAACATACAACGAGAGACAATGCCACAAAACAAAATAAATAAAACCACATGAAGAAAAAAAAACAATACGGAGAATCGGAGTCCCTTCCATGTGGAGTATAGGCATAAAGGGGAGAATGCTCCTAAACTGGGGACTGAGGGGGGGGGGGTGTTAGGTGGAACAACATTTTTTTCTCTCTCTTAACATGTCATATGTTTTGTTAATATTTCATTTTGTAATTTCTGAAACGTATTAGTATTAATTTCTAGTATTTTTAAAGTTTGATGTATAATTTGTATACTTATATTTGTTATGGATTTAGTGTATAATTTATAATCATGTTTCAAACAGTTTGTACAAATATCTTATAGAATGTGATTGTGTATTTGGATTTGAGAGAATACAATAAAACATCCTTTAAAAAAGGTGACTGATGGCGTCAACCGAGACTCGGTTTTCTGCCGCCAATAGATTATAGGAGTCGCGCCCTCTCTCGGTATAATGCGTATAGTAGGTGAATAAAGAATTCAGTAAATAGACGCTAGACCACTGGCTCACAGGGGGGGGGGGTCTATGCTTTATCACCAAAAAAAAAAAAACAAATAATAATAATTATATATATATATATATATATATATATATATTGTAAAGAAATGGATGAAGAGAACAATGGTAGGCGTAGCTTAAATCAAGGTTCCCCAGAGCTATCTACCCTTTGGAAAAATTGGTGATGCCGAAAAAATGTCTCTGCCGGGAATCGAACCCGGGCCCCCAGCTTTGAACGCCGGTGCCTTAACCACTAGACCACAGAGACGGGTTAATGGTGAGGGCGAGCCAGATCCGATTGACCGTCAGATAGACAGATTTTCGACACTATACCAATTATATTTTCCTTTGTCGGGTGAAGGTGAGTTTTGAACAATGACAAGCCGCCATGCCTCAGCTGGGGGCCCGGGTTCGATTCCCGGCAGAGACATTTTTTCGGCATCACCAATTTTTCCAAAGGGTAGATAGCTCTGGGGAACCTTGATTTAAGCTACGCCTACCATTGTTCTCTTCATCCATTTCTTTACAATATTTAAATAAAAAAGAGTTGCCAAAAGCTGTTGTACATGTAAAGCTTTACATATATATATATATATATTATATATATATATATATATATATATATATATATATAGAAATAAAGAAATAAAAACAATAAAAACCAAAAAAGAAGATATGCCATATATATCTGGCCCCTTCAAAATGTTTGTCTCATTAACGCCACTGCTCTAGACAGATTTACTAGACATGCAATTGACATAGAGAGAGAGGGGGGGGGGGGAGAGGGAAATAAAGAAAGCGAAAAAAAAATTCAAAGAGAAATGAAAAAAATATGGCATGACTACAATTTTCTTATAAGAAAAGAAACAATACCCTAGCTGTATAGCAAAGACAGTTAGTTTTGACTGTTTAAAAATAAGAGCTACATAAAGGGAACAGTAACATGGAGATAAAAATGTAAATATATCAAACTCAATTAAGATTGTTCTAAATATATAGTTAAAAGATGAAAAATAGTGATCTCAATTTGAGTGTGTTTTTAATTCATCACAATTCTTTGAAAAGGGGGATTCGGGAATCGGAAGAAAATCGAGAAAGAAAAGGAAGAATTGATTGAGAAGAAAAGACATTAAAAGAAAGACGAAAAGAAAGATCGAAGGAAAACAAGTGAGGAAAATGGCAAATGGTTGTCGGTATCAACAAACAAATATACAAATTGTTAAACCATAATACAACATAAAATAAGAATATGTCTTAAAGTGATTGGTTAACATTGGTTTGACTTTTAAAAAATCTGAGCGAGAATGTCACACTTGTCACCTGTGTCTGTGATATGTTACAAAAATGAAGCCCAGAAAAAATTGCATTCGAAAATCATTATTTAGTGCTTCAAAAATTGAAATATAAAGTGACCGGAAATACCATCTTAATTTTATCCCATACACTTATGTGTACTATTTAGGCGTCTATAAGACGCCTATTTACATAATCGGGGTTTGCCTTGTAGTTTTAGCTTTTCATTGTCAATAATGGTTGTTTTCAGAGTTTATTAATTCTAATTCGTGCACTTGTACACATGTTTCATCTTGGTTTGAGAATTTTTAAAATCGGCTGCTCACAAAGTTAAACAATACCTTTAACTCACAATGATTAAAGAATAGTGCAAAACAGTGTTCCGTTATCTTTCATACCAGTTTGGCTTTTCTTGGCAAGTTCTGTATTATTTACTTCTATAGAGCCAAAATCATTGCCGTTCACCTCAGGTCAGTTTTGCCTCATTTTTAATGTACTATCATTGATATGCTTGTGATATTCGAATATGTACTGTTACTTTGATTTTGCTTTGAAACGAGTACATGGTTTCCACACAATGCGGACTACATTTCATCCACACTGTATGCTCACTTGGTAATCATCTTCACAGTGTCTTTTATCAACGGCAAATGTGAATAGCATATACTGACAATGCATGTGAACACACTGTAAACACACACGGTTTTATTGTCAAGAGTGAAATTGTTTTTCACACTGTTTGATTTTAACAACTCCACATAGTCGCTTTTGAACACACTGTGAACACACTGTAAACACATAGTAACCACAGTGTGAATACGCTGTAAATACACACTATAAACGCATTTGAATACACTTTGAACACGCTTCGAGCATACTGCGAACATTCTTTGATCAAACATGTACTTTGACCAAACTGCGGACACAATTCGAACACACTGTAAAAGAATTTGAACTCACATTTTACCTGATTACTCAGAAACAATTAATGCTTGTAGGAAAGCAACCAGAGTACTGACGGCTTAAGTTCCTGTCCGTGGGACCAGATGATGAGGATTAGTGCCTTATTAAAGGGCACTAGCGTATCAAGTGGGAATCGAACCTGGGTCACCGGAATATGCATAAAACTCCCGCTCTGTCGACTGAGCTATCGCGCCTCCTTTGATCATACTTTGAACACACTTTGAGCACACTGTGTACACACTTTGAACACACTTTGTGCATACTGTGAACACACGCAGAACACACTTTGAGCTTACTGTGAACACACTATGAAGTATGATCAACTGGAATATAAAGGTTATGATCGTAGATGTTAACTTATATTTCCCCGTGATGCTTCTGCAAAGTATGACTATTATAGTTTATTTGTGTCATAATTATTAACTTTTGTTTGCAAATTAATCAGAGTGCGCTTAAATGACGTAGATTTTAAAAGGAAAAGAATGACAAATTTCATATATTTAGCCATATATGCAGGTTCAGTGACATGAATGGGCAATTCTTAAAATATAAGGGGGTGGGGTGCGCCGCCCCAGCCAGGTGGGTGTTTCATAAAGCTGTTCGCAAGTTAAGAGTGACTTTAAGAACGACTGGTGATCCTTTCTTGTGGTAAAGAGTATATACCAAAATGTTAATTGGCGATGGTTTAGCGCATAAGAAAGTATCACCAGTCGTTCTTAAAGTTGCTCTTAACTTACGAACAGCTTTATGAAACGGACCCCTGGATGCACAATTGAAAGTTCAAGACAGTGCCCTTGTACTTTAAAAACGCTATTCAAAATTTTAAACGCTTTGCCTAACAACTATCATGAATATTGCTTTAAGTTTTGAAAAAGTTGTTTAATAAGGGTTAAACAAATTCAAAGCAGCAATTACTTGAAAGATCAAACAACCTGTCGTTAGAGTGACAGGCTTAAACAAGTGCTTAAAAGTTTAGACATCGTTTTTACGGTGTAGTGTAACGCTGCAATATCACCGTTATCCATATGAGAGAAATATATGACGTCACATTTGTATGAAGCTCGCATTAGTAGTGAAAATCAACACCTATATTGGCCAAGGCGAAGCCCACGTATCGAACGGCCATTCTTCACATATTTAACACAGGTGGCGTTATGACAATGAAACTATAACAGATCAACTGGCGAAGGTATTTAATTGCCCCTATTGAAAATATAACTGGTGTCTCCCCTGAAATTCGTGATGATAGCTCGAGCTAAAGCCGTGGTAATTATAGCAGCGCTTTGTATCCTCTGGCAAAAAGCGTTTTTTTAAATCCAGCTTTATCATTATTATTATCTTTGATGGATTTTTCTTTAACTTTCACCAATATCATTTTTTTTTAATTTATCTGTTTTAAAGTTTTTCTCCGGGTGAACAATAGAACGTTCATCTTCTTTCCAACAGGCCGTCTTCCAACCATTATGTCATTAAAGATGGCGTTGAACATGGAGATAATTAAGTTGATTATGGTGATGGTGATTATGATGTTTGTGGTAACTCCCGTAGGAACTCGGCAGGACAGCATTTTTTGCTGGTAAACGCCAAGCTGGTATATAATCAATTACCTTGAAAACATTTTACGTCTAGGTTAATCAGCCATAGTGGCTGACATAATAATGTTGGTGGTGATGATGATGATAATGATTATGATGATGGTGATGATGTTGGTGATGATTATGGTGATGGTGATGATTATGGTGATGGTGGAAAAATGAAGGAAAATTAACAAAAAAGCAAAAAATAGCCAAAGATTATCGGCATCAACATATATCTATAGTCTTAAACTCTAAAAGAGTCTGAAATAAAGTTTGCCATTTGTGTGTCTCAACTCAAGTCAATTGTAAAAAAAGAATGCTGTTCTTGTGTATGACAGAATAGTGCTTCGTTATCTTGCAAAGAAGCTTGGTCATTCTTGGCAAGTACCTCCGTTCTGTTCCATTCATTTTATTTTATTTTTTTAGCCAATTCATTTGAGTTAACCTCAGTTCCTGTTTAATAATGAACGTAGAGGGCACAAACACATGCCCTCTACTAGAGTACCTACATAAAGATGTAGGTACTCTACCCTCTACGTTCGTTGGTGTTCACCATTTCTTAATTTTTTGTTGTACTCTCATCGAACTGGATGTGATGTTTTGAATATGTACTGTTATTTTGACTCTATTTTGTTGTATTTGGTTGAACGAAAATGACTTAAATCAAAATCATAATCTAAATCTTCAGAATTACTTAGAAAATCCACAAAATAACAGCAACTTAACACCCCCATTAAAATTAATCTGTAATCTGATCTGTAACCCGTTATACAAAGATTAGTAATTGATAATGTTTGGATTTTAGGATTGATTGTACATTGTAGTCAATGCAATCAATCGTAACAGAAATGTTCTAGGATAATTGCTAAGCTTTGTTCCATTTCCTTCAAACGCTTTGCAAATAAGATAAGGAAATTATATTAAAAAGCTCCATGGTACATCTAGTGACGGTTCCCCCATTTTTTTTTGGGGGGGGGGGGGGCAAGGAGGAAAGGGGTAAATGAAAAGCAAAAAACAAATAATTCGTGTAGTAACTGTATTACACCTTTTATTTGAGTTGAGAAAAAAGTAGGTTACCCCCCCCCTCCTGCAAAATTGTTTAAAAGTGTGTTCAAAAGTATTCAAAGTAAGTTAAAAGTATCTTCATAGTGTTCCAAACGTGTTCAAAGTGAGTTCACAGTGTGCTCAAAGTGTGTTGAAAGTACGTTTAAAGTGTGTTCAAAGTGTGTTTAAAGTGTGTTCAAAGTGTGCTCAAAGTGTGTACACAGTGTGCTCAACGTGTGTTTAAAGTGTGTTCACAGTGTGGTTCATGGTTCATTATAAACAGGGTCAGGGCTGAGTTAATTTTATATACACACACACACACACACTGTGAACACATATCATACAGAGTGTTTACTTTGTGTCCACAATGCGTACAGGGTGTGTTCACAATGCGTTCAGAGTGTGTTCTCTGTGTATTCACAATGCGTACAGGGTGTGTTCACAGTGCGTACAGAGTGTGTTCTCTGTGTGTTTACAGTGCGTACAGCTAGTGTGTGTTCACAGTGCGTACAGGGTGCGTTCACTGTGTGTTCACAGTGCGTACAGCTAGTGTGTGTTCACAGTGCGTACGGGGTGTGTTCACAGTGCGTACATGGTGTGTTCACAGTGCGTACAGGGTGTGTTGACTGTGTGTTCACAGTGTGTATAGGGCGTGTTCACAGTGTGTACAGGGTGTGTTCACAGTGACACTCTGTACATATTATGAATGCACTGTGAACACACACTGTACGCACTGTGAACACACTATGAACACACAATGAAGACATTATCTGATACTGTGTTCTTTTCAGCAGGGTTGGTCCATTTGTCATTGGTTTATCGTCCTGCTTATTTTCTCATCTGTGGTGTTTTCCCATCTATTTCGAATGGAAATTACATGTGCAGGGTTCCTCGACTTAGAAATGATTAACTTGTAGAAATTACGAATTTGTTTATAATCGAGAATTCCAACTTTTAGCAGGGCTCACAAAAAAAAACACCCGGCCAATTAAAATATAGAGTGGGTACTGCAGGGGGGGGGGTTGTCGAAAAAACTTCTTTCGACGGGGAAAGTCGCAAATTTGTTGAATTGGGACCTATTTCTTTTTTTGTCATTTAAAAGGTATTAATTACGATGAAAGAGGCGCACCGCACCGCCCCTAGATCCACGATCCCTTGCAACGTTTCTAATTGGGATGGTATTTTTACACATGACGACTGCTATGACTTCACCGTTGCCAAGCGTACACAGCGCAATGTCCATTTCCCATCCAACCAGTGACAGGCTTAACACGTACATCCAGACTTGTCTTCATCCACCGTAAGTATGATTGCATTTGCCTGTTATATCCATACTGGATAGTACACGATGTCCTACAGTGTGTGCAACAGTGTGTTCACAGTGTGGAACACGATGTGAAATCACCTTCACACTGTTAGATTTGAGCATTTCAGCAGTGTGAGTCACATAATAGTCGACCATGTGAACACGCTGTGAACAGTGACTGTCACACTGTCGAAGTGTTTACAGTGTGGAAATATCTTCACACTGTTGAGTTTAAGCATTTTAACAGTGTGAATAATATTGTCACGTAGTCCACTATATGTACACAGTGTGTTACACTGTATTCTTTCCAGTAGTGATATTTATCTATGTTTATTGTTTAAGAGAAAGGGGATAAAGCAATGGTTCTCTTCGAAATATTTGTTGATGTTTATTGTTTATCGTATTCACAAGATACACTATTCATGTATATATCTTAACAATAAGTCTAACCACAATCGTCTTCCTTTTAAATTTCCTTTTCATATTTCTCGTTTGAAATTTGTTTTACATCAATGGTGTACAGATAAGGGACTTGGGGGCCACTACCACCAAAATTTTTTGACCAAGACGAAAAAGAGAAAGAGAAAAAGGAGGGAGAAGGAAAAAATGAAATGCGACATAATAAGGATGGATGACTCATTTAGTATCCAAGTTTGATTCTAAATTAAATACAGAAAATGTGTTAAAGATGAAGTCATACCTGAGCCCCGTCTTACAAAGACTTACTATTGATCCAATCAATCACAACTATGGAAAGCCAGCAACGTCAACATCTAAAATAAATGCTTCTTCAAAGTATTTTCTAGATGTGATATACATTCACCACTTTCTTGACAATTCAGTATGTTCTCTTTGTTTTGAAAGGAAATTGTTCAAATTTCGTGAGAAAAAAATATGACATTGATGGGTTTCTAGAGACTTAAGGTTCATCGGATCTATTGCAACTCTTTGTAAGCACTGCAAAAACTCTGGTGTGATTCACTGTTAAAAAAACCCCTGATTTTACAGAAAAATAAAAGAAGATTTTGCAGAAAGCAATACCAGAATCATTCTTTAAATTCATGAAACAGGAATTTTTCTGCAATTTAACAGAACAGGTCTGTTAGAAAAAGGGGAAAAGAGTGTTTTATTTAAGGAAATTTGTAAGATTACACACACCAAATACCAATTTCCTGTAAGATTACGCAATCTGGTAAGATTACAGGTGTTCTCGAGACTCTGCTGCAGGAACTTCTTTTAGTTTAAGGATAAATTTTCTAACAGTGTTTAACACTGTATATCTATATGTATCTATATATGTCCAGAGAAGTATTGAACCAACACCAGTAAAACCGATGCTGTTGTAATACTCATTGGTGTTGACCAATTGTTCTGGTGTTAGACCAAAACGAAACTGGTGCTGTTTAACACTTCTCTGGTGTGGACATATATAGATTCCGGGCTGGTGTAAAATCAACACCAGAGTTTTTGCAGTGTAAGTCGGGGTCCCGAGGTAGTAAAAGGGAATATTGTGTTGTTCGATATGCATGTATACTTCGGGGTTTCAATCCATCTTCATTTGAAATGACTGTATAATTAAAAGGAACATACAAAAGTTACAAGTAATGACAAAGCTATCTCAACATATTGATTACGATTTATTTTTCATGATTGTGTAGCTGTGAATTGTAATTCAGATTCCTCGTTAAATTTTCCAAAACACCCCCCACACACAAATAAAACACCCCGTAATATAATAAAAATGATTCAATTGAGAACTCAGTTATTCCATCAATTAAAGTATTTCATGTTGGCCTAATCTAACATGTCTAAGGTCTCCGTTGCTATGCAAATCATAATAAATATATCATTTATGTCAATGCAAATACCTCACCCTGCTGTGATTAAGATTGTTTAAGTGAAAATTATTCTGGGTATCACTTCTGGTTATTAATGATTTGCCAACATTGTTATTTGTTTTAAGAAGGATAATCAAGGAACAAAGTTCAACTGACTATGTGCAAATCGTATCTTTAATGGGCATTAAGTACTACGCATCAACAAAAAGTTAATTTGAATGATAAGAAAAGAAAGTCAAACAATTAGCGCTAGATATTTTATTAAAATCTCATGTAAAATAAGAAGGCATATTCTAACGTGTAAATTTAACATTCTAACTATTTTTGTAATCGAGGACAGAATGAATACATGTACCTTAAACAGTAATTGATGCGTGCGCGAAGGGCAAGCAAACAATGTTTTCCTAACCCAAAATGTATTCTGTTTTACTTCACAAAGAGTATTTCATTTTGAAAAGGGCACATTTCATTTCGAAAAAGGGCACTTTCCCTTTTTTTCGACGAGGATTTTTTTTGAGGGGGCTAGTGCCCCCCCCCCCCCCGGGTCCCCACCCTTGTGGCCAGCATGCTAACGAGTGAACAAAAAACGTTACTTATACATTCAAGATTATATTTTCATTTTTTTTTGTATAAAACATTGAATTTTATTTAAACTCTTTGTTTTATTTCATATAAAAGAGAAGTTAATGCTGACATCGGTACTTGCTACTCATTTTCTATTATTACTATGATGTTTATAAAGTGGATTACTTTGAATATTGTATATGCAAAACCGACAGTTTACTTCATGTGTCGTATTGTTGAATGATTTTTATTTTGTTATTTAGATGGAATATAACCATGATAACGTTCTGCACTTTTGCACAAGACATTATCAAAGTCATGAGCATGATCCTAGGTGGTTTCGAAAATTTAACCAGGTTAAAGGTGTGTTATCATATACCTCAGGTATCACCCGAGGAGGTGCCGTGGCCTAGTGGTCTTACGCGCTTCCTAGAAAAATGAATGTCCGAGGTTCAATCCCAGCACTAATGACAATGAGCAAAATAATCCACATTGCTCTTTCGTCCTACATTCAACTAATTCATTTATCATCATGATGATAAAAAAATACCGATCCAAACTATTTAATCGGTAAATAGAGAATATCCAAGTCACGGGGTAGAATGAATTCTTTAACTTTCTGCAACATTTTTTCTTCTTCAAAACACGGCCTTTGACCGTTTGGCGCAATATCTATATTAATATTAACTAATTCTATTTATTCGTGATGATAAAGAAAGTTAATGACTAATAGGGCAAGGAGTCTCCAATGATAACTGTTAAATTTTCGTCATTAAATATACTGTAGGCTGTGTTACGTACATATATACAAAGGCCTATATGCATTTGTTTTCTTCATATTGACGGCAAAGAATGAGGACTTCAGTTTTAGGCCGGGACGTATGAGGTGTGTGTGTGTTTTATTTTTATTTATTTTGATTACCGCATTAGCTGCAAAAAATACATGTTTTTAGATCCTGAATGAAGACAAATAATTGCTTTAATGTAATCTTTTTTGTATTTGATCTGTGGTATGGTTCACTTCTTTGTGATAATTTTTTTTGTTTATTTTTTTTTATCTACACAGGTAGACCAGCTCGAAGTTTCCTTTAATATCGTCAGGGCTATCCTGGTACGGCTTTCTCCGATTGACAGACTGTTAGTGACGTAAGAGATGACGTCAAACCAACCACCACCAGCGGCCTATGTATATGGCATGCCCGAGCCCAACCAATCATGCGAATCGTGTCATTCAACTTATCTGACCAAAATTAAGGTGGGATTCGATATCAACTCGAATTATTATTTTTCATTGATTCCATGCCAGATTGGGTTTGGTTTGGTTTTATTTAGCATGTTTACCCTCTAATATTCAAAACTAATACACCAAATATTAAAACTAAATATATAGATATTAAGATGACAAACACAAGATACGGATAAAACACCCTATTTAGAGACATTAAAGGACAAGTCCACCCCAACACAATGTTGATCCGATTTAAAAGAGAAAAATCGGACAAGCATAACACTGAAAATTTCACCCATGCAAACAGTTAATCAACATGTCCTTTATCAGAACAGCTAATCAAAAGTTTCAGCTCGCGCTAGCATGAATTGCTAAGTTATAAACGCATTTTATTCTTACAAAAAGTGCTTAGAATGTCCATTTTCTTGGTCGGAAATTTAAATTTTCAGCTCGCACTTTGCGATCGCATCATATTTTTTTTTTTTTGGGGGGGGGCAATATATCCCTTTATAGTCATAATCGGGTTTTCAGGTCGAAATATAATTTTTCTTAGCTGGAAGTTCGTGCTCGAAATTTGTGGAGGAGAAATGTATTCTTTCGTTGATCACTGTGAAAAGATTTTAACAAATCGTTTTGCTAGCCAGTATATTAAAAATTTCAGCTCGCGCTTTGCGCTCGCATTGATAGTTTAGTTAGATACCCATCTTGTTTATGATTACATACGTGGTCACAAAGTTCAATTTTCAGGACTACATTATAAAATATTTTTAAAAAATAAGCTCGCATTGTAGTTTATATTTAGGCCACATGTAATACCTTACCTTGCTTCTAAGAATGAAAATTCAGTTAGGACTAACCTTTCGAAAAAAAGGAATTTTGCCGACCGCGACGGGGAAAATGCTGAAAAAAAATTTTCGTCCCTCCCCCCACACATTGATGAATGCTGGAACTGCTCCTGGGCATAACGAGAGAACACGTGACCAAGGGAGTGTAAAACACTTCCAATGGTTGCCAGACGTCGGTATTCAGGGCCTCCAAACCCCCTACGTACTCGGCCTACTGGAAATTGTTTGTTTGTTTGTTTGCATTTATTTCTGCGTTCAAAAACACAATACAAAATTATTTATAATTACAAAATACAAAATAATTTATAATATAAACAATGTGGTCATATTACATAATAAATACAAATAAGGATGTGAGTATAAATTAATCTTTTATAAATGTAAACGTATACATATAATGTAAAAAATGAACGCAGGAGACCGCCATCGTGAGCGGTTAGGCTTGAATTGATGGCGGCCTCATAAAAGATTCGTGACTAAGATTGATATTTACTGACCAAGTGGGTGCATTGCAAGTGCAGGTGCTGGTGCTGTGTATAGCAGTTGAGTAAAATCAGAATATTAAATAGCGAATGTGAATATTTGAGTGAATGTTTTAATTTGGAGGGTGGGGTTGATAAGATTGAATGATAGTTTTCTTTAGAGTGGCTTTTAATGAATATATGGTTGAACACGTTTTAATATTGTTTGGAAGACCATTCCAAATGTCAGGACCATGGTGTCGTATTGATTTAGAGGCAATTAACAGTCTGGGGTTAGAGAGGTGAAAGTTTCCGGATATGCGCGTTGGGTAAGTATGGACAGTACTATTAAATTTGAACATGTTATCAAAGGACGAAGGGAGCAGTTTGTTAATATATTTAAACATAATAGTTATTTGAATAGTATATAAGTCGGCAATTTTTAATGTTTTCAGTTTAAAAAATAAAGGATCGGTGTGAGCCAAATAATGTGATCCTGTACAAATACGAATTGCTCTTTTTTGTAATTTAGAAATAGAAGTTTTGTGGAACCACAATTAGCCCAAACAACGTTACAATATGTTATATACGGGAGTATTAACGAATTATACAATAGAAATAAAGTTTTGTGTGGTAAAATAAATTTCAACTTGGAAATTATTCCAATATTTCTCGAGATACATATAATGATATGGTGCAGATGTTCATTCCAAGACAAAGCTTGATCTATGATGACGCCTAAGAATCTAGATTGAGTCTTCCGCTCTAATGGTGTGCCGTCAATCTGTAAGTGAATTGGAGAATCTGTAATATGAGAATGTTTAAAATGGATGAAGTGGGTCTTTTTCGAGTTCAAGGATAGTTCATTAGCTTTAAACCACTGTGAGACTTTAATTAATTCAATATTTAAGATGTTGTTTAAGGAAGTTATATTTTTATGAGAAAAAAATATATTTGTGTCGTCAGCAAATAATACAAATGATAAAATGGAAGATGTATTAATAATATCATTGACATATAATAAAAATAAAAGGGGGCCTAGAATGGAACCTTGAGGGACACCACATTGAACTGGAAGTAAACTAGAATCGTTGCCATTAAAAGTGACATATTGTTTTCGGTTTATTAAATAATTTTTAAACCAAAGGAGTGATTGACCGCGAATACCATAATAATTAAGTTTTGAAAGTAAAATATTATGATTCAGTGTATCGAACGCCTTACTGAGGTCACAAAATATACCAATGACATGCTCTTTGTTGGCTATGGCGTTTGTTATTTTATCGTAAATTTGGATTAAAGCCAAGTTTGTGGAATAATTTTTTCTAAAGCCATATTGATTAGAAATTAATAAATTGTGTTTGTTGATAAATTCATAAAGTCTATTATAAACTATTTTCTCGAGGATTTTGGATATACTAGGGAGAGGAGATATAGGACGATAATTGCTTATTTCATGAGGATTGTCTTTTTTGAAAATTGGATTGACTTTGGCGATTTTGAATAAGTCAGGAAATATACCTTGTGATAGAGATTTATTAAAAACATGACTAAGAGGGTTTGCAAGCGGATGAATTATTTCTTTTAAAAGAGACATACTAATTTTATCATGCCCATGAGATTTGGAGCTATTAAGAGACCGTGTAATGTTGAGAATTTCTGTGGGGTTCGTAGGGTTCAGGAAAAATGAATGTGGATTAGGTTCGGGGAGGTAATCTGTGAAATGCGCATTTTGGCTATTGATCTTGCTTGCAAGTTCGGGTCCGATATTTGTGAAAAATGAATTGAATGAGTTTGCATGAAGGGAAGAGTCAACTTTGGAACCATTTAAAGTCATGTCATCAGTAGGTGGGGGATCTGCACTTGTTCCCATTAGTTCTTTGATGATTTTCCAGGTAGTATAAGTGTTTGAACTGGCATCTTTTATTCTATTAGTATAATACATTTTACGTGATAAACGAATTAATTTTGTTAACTTGTTGCGATATACTTTGTATTTTTTTAAATTGGCTTCAGTAGGATTGCGTAAATGTGACTTGTAAAGGCAATTACGTGTCTGTATTGATTTTAATAAACCTTTTGTTATCCATGGTTGTTTGGGTGTTTTTCGATTATTTTTTACTTTTCCTATGGGAATATTCTTTTCATAATAATGTTGTAATTTATTATTTAAGAGATTATACGATGTGTTTGCGTCAGTTTCATTATAGACATCCTCCCACCCCTCAAGTAATAAGTCTTGCTTCATTAATTCAATATTACGTTTAGATTCTTTTCGATATGAGTGTTGGTTAATTGATTTGGGGCACGGTAATTTCATTTCACAAGTTAAAAATATTGGTAGGTGGTCTGAAACTTCAGAGCATAGAATTCCTCCTATCATTTTATTATTCATGTTGCTATGTACGTTGGAAAAAATATTGTCAATTTGAGTAGATGAATTTGGGTTGATTCTAGTGGATTTATTGATGAATGAATGGAAGCCGAATGAGTACATTAGTTTCATAAAATTGATTGAATGATTACTGTCGACCGAGGGTAGGAAATTGATATTAAAATCACCAAAAATAAAAGTATGTTTATTTTCATTACCTATTGCATATAAATATTGCTCTAGCTCTTCACAAAACAAATCAAAACTAGAGCCTGGTGGTCTATAAATCAAACCTATGATGATATTTTTAAATCCTGTGTTTTCAATTTCAATGAACAAAGACTCTGCATGCAAGAGTTTCACATCGGAACGGATCTTAAATTTTAGTTTATCAATAATATAGAAGGCCACGCCTCCGCCTCTTTTTCCTTTGCGGTCTGCCCTTATCAACTTATAATTTGGTAAATTAAACAAATTTGGGGAATTATCATGCAACCATGTCTCGCTAATACCTATAACAGAAAATTTGAAATTATTCAATGTGTGTAAGAGATTTTCAAAATATTCGAAGTTTCTATTGAGACTTCTTAAATTTGCATGTAAAAGGGAAATATAATCGGAATTACTATCAAACATATTATTAAATTCTTGAGGTGTATAATATTTGCTGTCATGTGAATTGTCTATGTAATTATCAAGAATAAAAGAGAGGGACTCCATCAAAATTGATAAAATGTAAAGTACCATAAACTAAGAAAGGGGTCAACTGCAAGGGTGCTTGTGGTGTAGGTGCGCTTGCTAGTGATTGAACGGGTGTTCATGTATGTCTGTGGTGCAAATGTGCAGTCAATATCAATATAAATTACATGTACAAAAAGAACAAGACCCATCTTGGTCAGCAAGAACATATCATTGGAAGCATTAGAGCAGAGCTCAACCACCCAAGTACATATAAGATTTGAAATCATTACACTTTAAAAAAAATAAAGTAACGGTCAGTTGAAAATGAATTAAGAATATACCCAGAAATAAAAGTTAGATAAAAGTCTAGCGAACGATTAAAAAAAAATCAGATTGTGTCAATCAATTTTAAGTAGCAGATTGATGCCCTTGCAGTGCAGGCCTATTAAACAGTCACTTTATTCCTGTTCTGGTGAGTATTTTGATAGCCATGCATGACGGAGTTGCCACGCCTTCTCTGATCAGACACGGGCAGGGGTGAACATGCGCGAGTTAATAATCAACATAAATGTCGGGCTGTTTTGGAAAAAAAAACATGTGATGAAATGTATTAAAGCCGGGTGTAATGCCTACATCAATCAGTATTTTAATACCTGACCCGTTGGGTGTTTTAGTGATTTAAAAGCAAAAATATGTGTGCATTGATCATGCATAAAATAGCCCGCTTTCTCTGATCAAACAACGCATGTGCGAGGGTGTCGGGAGACACACAAGTTAAAATTAACATATTTAACAAGTCAATGTTATTGGTAGGGTAGATTGAAATTAACCCATGCATATAATAGCGAACATAATAGATGGACGTTTGTTCATGCATGTATAGCCACACCTTCTCTGGCAACAGGCAAGGTCGCATGCGTGTTTTTAATCATAAAGCGAATCTGAGACACACGTAGGCATGGTAGGTGTATCTTCATGTTCAATATTGGATAGCCACGCCCCCAATAATCAAACAGTGTACGTACATGAGGCATGCAAGCACGCGACTGGTGTTAATGTCGTACCATGCATGAACAATGGAATAAACCACAAGAATTCATTGATCGTTATACAATATTGAATTACAAATCGTTTAACATAGCTGGTATCAACACCAATAACAGAGATAATGAACCTTTATCTATTGCTTGTCAAAGAAATTGGATTACATCGTTTAAAATAGTTGAGGTGATCAATGAAATACCATGGATGAACAACGAAATTAACTACATAATATGCGTTGATTCTCATACAAATTGTTTAACATAGCTGGTATCAAGATCAATAATAGAGATAATAAACACCTTCATTTATTGCTTGTCAAAAGAAATTGGATTACATCGATTAAAAATAGTTGAGGTGATCAATGAAGATGCAATTCATACATCCATGCATGTCTGAGTTGTCACACCTTCTCAGACCAGATACGGGGCTGAACATGTGGAGTTAATACACATGAATATCGTGTTGATTTGGAAATAATGAGATGTATTAAAGCAGAGTATAAAGCCCACATCGATCAGTATTTAAACACCTGATCCGTTGGGCGTTTTGGGGTGAGTTAAAAGCAAAAATAGGTGTGCGTTAATCAAGCATGCAAAAGCCCGCCTTCTCTGATCAGACAACGCATGTGCAAGATATCTGGAGATACACATCATTAACATATTCAACAAACCAATGTTATCAGTAAGGCATATGGAAATTAACACATGCCTGTAGTATTGAACACGTTAGTTGAATAGATGGAGGTTTGTTCACGCATGTGTAGCCACACCCTTTCTAGCAAGGGCGCATGCGTTTTTTCGATCATAAAACGAAACTGAGACACATGTAGGCATGGTAAGTGCATCTTGTTCAATATTGAATAGTCACGCCCCAAAATCAACAGTGTACGTAGATAAGGCATGCAGGCACGAGACTGGTGTTGGGCATGGAGTTGAAAGAGAGATGCATGAACAACATAATCAACCACAAGAATTCATTGATTGTGACTCAATTGGATTATAAATCGTTTAACACAGTTGGTATCATGAACAATAATAGAGATAGCACCTACATCGATTGCTTAGTCAAAACAAATTGGATTACATCGATTAAAATAGTTGAGAAAGTGATCAATGAAGGTGCAATTACCATATGAATTTATCTGAGCTTCGTTCAGTGTTATGGTTTGATTGTGAAGAGTCTATAGGCGATCGAACTATTAAAAAAGATGACAAAATTTTAAATAAAGTGGTTATCAATTCAGAGATTACATTAAGCGGGTAATTTTTTAGAAAAAGATACAGAGAACAATGGATTTTACACGCTTCTCTTTGTATCTATGCATGGCATTGAAATGATGATATTGTTAAGAAACATGAAGAGGATTCAAAATGCCATGCTCCCCTTGTGCCCTCTCCTCCCTTCTCCTTTTTTCTCTGATCTATAACCAATTTGATAAAACGTCAACATTCTGTTGGTAAATTTTTAATGAAAATTTACAATCCAAACAATATGCCTGATGGGTTTCTTTGATAAAGAAAAGCAGCAAATTTGATTTCATTGAATGTATATACACACAGCAAAAACCATTAAGCATTCAAAAATGTAGATTATAATATGTGTTTTCCTTAAGAAAAATAGTGTTGAATGCTTTTTGAAGATTAGAAGTCGAAGTTATATTTAACCTGACATATCAGGGGTAAAAAGAGAAGAAAAAAAGAATCGATTTTTTTTCCTTGTTTTGTTTATAAAATGCAAAATATAGGTTCAAGTCTAGAAAATGAATAAATATTATTTCGTATTTTATCAATCAGTTTCAAATAGTACACTCATGCCCATGCAGTGTAGGCCTATTTAATAGTCACTTTAATCCTGTTAAGGTGAGTATTTCATGTATATATGCAAGATAGCCATGCATGACGGAGTTTCCACGCCTTCTCTGATCAGACATGGGGTTGAACATGCGGGAGTTAATGATCAACATGAATGTTGGGCTGATTTGGGAAAAAAAAACATGTGATGGAATGTATTAAAGCAGGGTGTAACGCCCACATCAATCAACCTGACTCGTTGGACGTTTTAGTGATTTGAGAGCAAAAATAGGTGTGCATTAATCATGCATAAAATAGCCCGCTTTCTCTGATCAAAGAACGCATGGGCAAGGGTGTTGGGAGACACACAAGTTAAAATTAACATATTTAACAAGCCAATGTTATTGGTAGGGTAGATTGAAATTAACCCATGCATATAATAGCGAACATAATAGATGGACGTTTGTTCATGCATGTATAGCCACACCCTTCCCAGCAAGGTCGCATGCGTGTTTTCAGTATTAATGCGAATCTGAGACACACGTGGCATGGTGGGTGCACCTTGTTCAATATTGGATAGCCACGCCCCCTATAATCAAACAGTGTACGTACATGAGGCATGCAAGCACGCGACTGGTGTTAATGTCATACCATGCATGAACAATGGAATAAACCACAAGAATTCATTGATTGTTATACAATTGAATTACAAATCGTTTAACATAGCTGGTATCAAGACCAATAATAGAGATAATGAACCTTTATCTATTGCTTGTCAAAGAAATTGGTTTACATCGTTTAAAATAGTTGAGAAAGCGATCAATGAAGGTGTAATTACCACATGAATACCTAAGTTTCATTCAGTGTTGGGATTGAATTATCAAGAATCTAGAGGTAATTGAAGTATAAAAAGTTTTAGACAGATTGGTGTTTATGCACAAGATTTTTTATTTTTATCATTATTATTTTTTTTTAAAGAAAGACACAGAGAGCAATACACGCTTTTCCTTGTATCTAGTCATGGCATTAAAATATGATATTCTTAAGAGACAGGAGGGGGATTTAAATGTCATGTTCCTAGTGGGGGTCCCCCCCTACAACGATCTATCACTGATATTCATAAAACATCAACTCCTAAATCAACTTGGAAGTATGCAATATAGTTCCAATTACATTTGTTACTTGGGTTGTGTTAAGTGCAATGAATAAAATCTGCAGATTTCGAGAATTAAAGGGGAAAAAATACATATATTTCCAAAGTGTTGCAGACAATTCGGTTTGAATGGAAAGTAGGCTACTTCTTAATCTTGATATCTGCTGTACTTGACTTAGTGCATGGTTATAATTTGAAAAATCTCAAATATTGAAAATGAGTACATTATTATATAGACATTGGATTATTTTATTCATGTATTTTTTTTTCCTCCCCACATGTGTTTGCTGAAGAAATATGGCTGCTTGGCATTAAAAAAGAACAACTTCAAAACAAGCAGAATTTCATCAATGTATCTGGCTTTGAAGGGAATACAAATTATCTGATTGAAAAAAAAAAACAATTTGAAAGTAGTTTGAAGGTTTACAGACACATTCAAAATAATTTTTTTCCATGTAGATTGGGGTATTAAACGTTCACTATCACAATCGAAATATATTTATATTCAAAAACAAGGCAAAGAAAATCAGATGACACTCGGTAATAAACACACGAATTCTGACAGGGGAAATGCGATAATGTTTCATATTTTTTAGGGGAAAACTGTTAAATCTTCAGTCTTCGTTGCAGTAAGAAGGTGAAGGAGAAAAATAGAAAATTTAAGTCATATCACCTGGTAAAACGTTGAATTTGTTCATTCTCTGTAGATATTCCATATGGTTGTGCCTTTTTCCTTCCACTGAAGAACGATTTTTGTACCTAATAGCTTTATTCTCGTAGATTGGTTTTTCTCCTTACGCAATTTATATGCGATTTCTGCGAGATGGCCGCGGTGAATCTTCAGGCTGGGAGGGAGATCCATTCTCACTGTGATGCGAGGGGGAGGTAGTGGTGGTTGCATTTCAGCTGCTAATCCTGGTTGCTGAGATGTCTCCTTCGGGCGTCTCAGGCTCTCAAAAGTAGAAAGAATGAGATCTCTGTCAGGCATTTTCTGGAACTTAGCAATTATCGGAGCCGGTCGGGGACGGGCTTGGGCACCGGCGTCTGGGGTCCTGGGTTGGTTGCGGGAGGGTAGTCGGTGGGCGTTGACGAATTGGATTCCTTTGGCCTTTTCTTCGTCGATTCCAAGCAAGATGAAAACCTTAACTAGCGTGGTATAGATATCCTCATTCGGGTCGCTTTCAACACCGTAGAATAACAAATTCGGCTTTCGATTGTAAATCTCCATCAGAAGCAGTTTCTCTTTCAGATTAGCGATTTCGTCTTGTAGAGGCGCGAGGATAGCCGGTATAGAATTTTCCACATCACATATTTTTGCAGAATTATGCTCCACTGTAGATTCCACGTCTGTCAGGCGGCGATTGAATGATTGCAGCTCCGTGTTGATATTATCAAGTTTGGATAATATTTTGTCAGAAAAGTCTGCAATATCTCGCTGTAAAACAGCGTTAGAGGGATCCGGGGTAGTAGGCGAGCGAACTTTGTCAGTCAAGGGTGCCGACGGGGCCGGCTGCTTACTTGCAGTTTGCCGTGTAACAGGCCTCGGACCATGGGATGCCATAATTTCTATTATGTAACGTGTAATCTCAAAGTGTGGTGGGAGCTCTGCTCAATGCGTCCGTTTAGCTCGAAGTCATGTCACGAAGTTTTCAAATATCCTAGCGACGCCCATGACTCTTTTCACCTCTTAATTGTGATTATTATGGATTCATTATTTTTTTCAGCGAACAGCCATCTTGCAACTGATAGGCGGATGTCTTCTTGTTGTCTTCGGAATAGTAGCCATCATCCTCATGGCCCGCTGGTCCTATTTTGCTACGGCTATCTGGAGTGGAATACTGGTAATACTACTACTTCGTCTTCTCTTCCTCCTCCTACTGCTACTACTTCTACTACTACTACTACTACTACTACTACTACTACTACTACTACTAGCTACTACTACTATTACTACTACTACTACTACTAGTATTACTACTACTACTACTACTAGTATTACTACTACTACAACAACAACTACTACTACGTCTACTACTACTACTACTACTACTACTACAACAACAACTACTACTACTACTACTACTACTTCTACTACTACTACAACAACAACTACTACTACTACTACTACTTCTACTACTACTACTACAACAACAACACCTACTACTACTTCTACTACTATTACTACTACTTCTACTACTACTACTACTAAGACTAATGATAATGATAATGGCAATGATGATGATGATAATAATAATTATTATTATAATGATAATGACAGTAATAATAACAATTATAATAACAACTATAATGAAATAATAATAAATTATAAATATAACGATACTAACAATTATGATGATAGTGATAATAATAACAATAATAATAATAATAAAGACAACAATAATAATAATAGTGATGATAATAATACTCTTCAACTACTAGCTCATTTTCAGGTTGGCCTTGCATAACATGAAATGTAATTTCTACCATTCTCCATTCACAAAGGTTAAGTGAACGTCTGAGAACGTCTTTGCTACAATTCCATCTTATCAATCTTTCTACATTATGTTTACGCTGTCTGTTGTTCTCATATAACAGGTTTTTGGAACAACTGGAGTGATTGGAATATCTGCAGCTTCCAACGAATACAAGTGTTTGGTAACCAGTCTTTCTTCCTTGAAAATTATAGATTTTTTTGTAGGTATGTACGTACAACAGAAAGCTAGTGTAGTGTAGGTCTACTTTGGTAGAGAGATGAAAGCTTTCAGATGATCTTGCTGAGGGCCTTAGTTTGGAGCAAACAGGAAAGGGGTTGGACAGAGAGCCAAGCACTAGTTTTGTGGAGAGAGAATGTAGAGTTTTCGCTCTGCTGTGCACAACGGATTCAGTAACACAGTAAATTTATTGCAAGTGCCCTTCAAATGACAATGAACAACTCGAAGGTCTTTGCTGAAAATAAACATGGTGAACAGGGAAACAGTAGTTTCGTCTCAAGTTTCAAAGCCGCGACCAAAAAATGCAAATTATGTCGTTTGTCCACAGCACAGGACGAAAAATGCTGTGCCTTCACCAGTGGTCCACAAAGTCCCGTATTCTGAAGTCTGGTTTAACTGAAATTCAGGTTTAAAGTTGTGGTTTAAGTATGGAAAGCCAATTGTTACATAAATCACTAACAGAAGAGATATCATACTTCAGCTCATTTGGCTCTCAAATCATTCATAATTGTCTAGGAAGTATAAAAAGATTATTGTCTTCACCACCGATGAATCAGGAATGAGCACGGTAAACATAAGAAACATACAACTTAATACTTTTGGCTTCCCATACTTAAACCACATCTTTAAACTTGAGTTTAAGTTAAACCCGACTTCAGAATGCAAACCAAAGAGTTTTGGGTTATTCATTGTCATGAAGAACATTTTACAATACATTTTCCATCTTCTTTAACCCGTCGTTCCCCGTGGAGCAAAAAAAACCTACTAGGAGTGCATATAGCCGCCTAAGCCGACCACCCTTTTCAAAAGTTTTCTACTATAATCAAAACAAACTTATTGTCAGGGTGAACTACCCCCTTTAAGCTTCAGTCTTGTTTATGAAACACATTAGGGCAATGAATAAAATGCTTTATCTTTTGAATGGTAATTCCATGTCAATTATCAAAATAATAGAGATCTCCAATAGAATTTCATAAGAAATGTTTGTTATCTCTTCATTTGATTAAGATGAATGAACATAGTTATGGGCGCGTCGTGGTCTAGTGGTTTTGGCTGTCGTCTTTCAAATAGAGGGTCGTGGGTTTGAATCCTTACCATGGCGCCCGGGGGGCCACTTCCATTGACGAATGGATACCATGCGCGACCATGGGGTCTCGAAAAACACCCTAAACACGTAATTTCCATATTCTGAAAATACACCCCATAACAAGTATTGGCGTGTGAAACCCTACCCTCAACAAGTATTGGGAACAAAACCATATCCTTGGCAAATATTCCCTGAAATGAACCCCTAAACAGGTACAAGAATATTTTATTGTTATGTCACGGGTCCTCCGGTCGTCGGTTTTGCCTTTACACATAATTTGGTTTAGTACGAACCCACCTTCCACACCTCGCTTAAAAAATCGGACCCTAAACACGTAGTGTTGGGGCGAAAAGGACATCCTTTATATAATATTTTAATTCTGTTTTATCATCCCTGCAAATTTGACCCTAAACACATAACTTTCCTAGCAAAATTTTATGTTTTTGACACCCTTATCACGTTACGTACGTAACGTGCCCTATCTTGAAAAAGACATAATTTTTACGTGTTTTTTGGTCGCACATGGTATCCACTCGTCAATGTAAGAGGCCCTCCCGGGCCATGGCGTGTTTTCCTTGAGCAAGAAATTTATCCACGTTGTGCTGTATCGGTGGACTAGCTTAGCCCTTAGCCGGGGTAATATAAGAGCGCCTTGAGTACCTAGCAAGGTATACGTGCGCTATACAAGTCCCATATTTTATTATTATTAAAACCGAGATCATGATAAAGTTTGTAAATCAAATGTTAATTGTCACTTTATTATTAGATCTGTATCTGATACGGGACATAAACTGAACTTTGAGAAATCATCATTGAATTCCAAGCCGAAAGAAAATAACGCTGAAAGATCACCATCACGGATAAGCACATTATAGGGACAGCGCATTATTATTGCTTGTAAAACGACCCGACAAATTGTTGAAATTTCATGCTTATTTTACTAGTTTCTCACACTCTAAAAAAGGCCGGTTACCCAATATTGGGTAAAATGGAAACGTGCATGCTTGTTGGGTAAAAGTATTGTGAACTTTACGCAATATAGCCTTGAAATGTACCCTTCAAACGTGCATTTGGCCCATTGGAGGAAAAAAATACCAAGCAAAAAGGCATGTTCCCTTTTTACCCAACATTGGGTAAATTTTTACTCTCTGTTTGAAGAGTGCAGCATTTGCACAATTTCTTGCAGACTCCTTTTTGCACATATTTCTTATCTGTTTATAAATATATTTTCTTGTTTTGAACAAAATGTAGGCAATTGCCGGTGACGTTCTGTAAAGAATTCAATTCAATTCATATTCTTTATTCATATACATGCAAAAACTTGATTGATCATTTTACAAGATACTTTACAAACTCTTTAAGAATCGTTACTAAAACTGTCATTTAATCATCGGGGGAGAGACTATTGCTGTACGCATGCGTACGTGACCAAATTATTTCCAAACACCCCTAAACAAGTTTTTTCACGGGCTATATTTACACCACTTGGCCCCTAAACAAAATGTCATCAGAATATGACCTCGGGGAAAAAGCTTAGAGAAAAAAAACATACCCTACACACGTTTGGCTAGTTTGAAAAAAGCTTTGGAAAAAAAACATACCTCAGATACATTGTACGTTTGACCCCGCGATTGACCACTCTATCAAAACCACCTATTTTCTTGAAAATCGGTGTTTTTGATACCCCTAACGAGTGCACGCACGGCACCCCTTTTAAAACTGAAAAAACTCCTTTAAACGCGTTTTTTTTTGGGGGGGTCACGCATGTGTACAGCAATATAGCTGAATGCCCCCCCCCGGGTAATTATATTCAATTAATCAATCGGCTTGCCTCCAACATAGGTACGGACGTACATGGCTCTGTCTATAGTCGGCTGCTTGATGGGGTTTGCCCTGTTTGAAATGCACATCTACGCCGCCATCTGGGAAGAAACATATCCCTATTGGGAATATAACTGCCAGCCGGGGAATTATACTGGTCCAGGATCCCAAATTGTGCCAAATCATTGGTAAGTAGTTCCCTTAACGAGGTGATCCAGCCTGAAAATATCTATAGCTTAATAAAAAGAGTAAAATTCACTAAGCAAAATGTTGAAAATTTCGTCAAAATTGGACAACAAATAGCAAAGTTATTGAATCTTAAAATTTAGTAATATTTTGTAAATGCAGTCGTAATGAATATTCATTAGGTGGGCTGATGATGTCACATCTCCACTTTTTCCATTGTATTTTATTATATGAAATTAGGTTTATTCAAAATTTTTCATCCAAGAACTAGAAAAATTGGATTGACAACTGATTTAGTGCATTAGATATTTATTGCTGCAACTTATTTCATTATAAGGGAGACATTTCATTCACACAAGTATGAAATAATGAAAAAAATTGATTTTATGTAATAACATAAGAAAACGGAAAGTGGAGATGTAACATCATTAGCTCGCCTAATGAATATTCATGACGACTGTTTTCACAAAGTATTGCTAAACTTTAAACTTCAATAACTTTATTATTTGTTATCCGATTTTGATGAAATTTTCAGCGTTTTGCTCATTGAGTTCTACTCTGTGTATTAAGTTATAAATATTTTCAGCCTGGACCACCCCTTTAATACTTATTCTGGCATATCCTCTTGCATAGACCTCATGCAAAGCAAAAACTGCGGTGTTAACCGGTGAACAGTACCACACCAGTTATTTTACTCCGTTGTTAAATTGACAGTGTTTGTTTAACACCTATATATAGGTGTTATTACAACACCTTTGGTTGTTACATTTACACTCTTTGGTGTTATGTTCAATTTCTAGGGTGTAAATTTAACACCTCAAATTCAAATTCAAATTTATTTATTTCACTTCCATCAAACAAAAAGAAATTGTATACCATTATGTAAACATAAATATTTGTGTCCGTTGCAAAAAAATAATGATAATACATATGTTGTGAAAAAAAAAACACTTAGACAATTTGGGCAACACATTGTAGGTTTTAAATATGTATACTATTTTTCACTAGAAATAAAATTAAGATGGAAATGGAGGGACCCACTAAAAAGCAATGCTTGTACAAACTGGGGCCCTTCAAAAATAGAAAACACAACAAATAACAAAATAACAAAGTATGAATACAGATAATCAAATGAGAAATAAAATAAATAAATGAGAGGGAAATGCTCATAAAATAATTACGAAGTTATAAAAAAAATATAGTTTGATAAAGGAAAAAACAACCCGTCCTAAAATATATCGACCCTTCCCCACCCCACCCCCCCCCCAGAAAAGAGGAAAAAAAGGGAGAATGCCCTGAGAAGATGGATGGGTGCTGCTGTACGTACATAGAACACATGCCATCGTGGACTCAAGCAAACTGGATTCAATGAATAAAAGGAGAAAGTATAGGAAATGTATAAAAGGAGAAAAATATTTAAAGTAACGTGGAAAGAATATAATCCACGAAAAATGTGATTGATGCCGTAAACAAATAACTGGTAGGAAGGCGGATAAGCGGACAGGAGAGAAAGAGAAAATAGAGGAGAGGATAGACACAATAATGTATGAGGTTCAATAATGAGCACATCTGAGAAGGACTTGTGTCAGATTTTTTTTCAATAAAAAAAGGACAATAATTATTTTATGTTTTAATTGTAGTCTTTAAAGTAATAATGATGACTTGACAGAGATGATGAATTAAACTTGATTCGGGAGTATATTATAAGGTTTTAATAGAGATAATTTGAATTTAGTCTTAAAAGAGTTCAAAGAGTGGTACGTGGAAAATAATAAGGTTTTAAATAAAACAAATAATGATAATCATGATATTAACGACATCCAGTTTGAAGGCGCATGCGTTGACGATCAGACTAGCATTGCCAATGCATTCAATTCATTTTTTTATTAACATAGAACCTAATCTTGCAGAGTACATACCTACTCCCAATACCCCTTTTCATTCTTTCCTACGTAATAAAATTGTTCATAGTTTATTTTTCCTCCCTGTTCAAGAAACTGAGGTTATTGACATTGTAAGCAACCTGAAGCTTAAGAAAAGCCCTGGATATGACGGTGTAACAAAAAAGGCAATAAACATGACATAGGAAATTATCGCCCTATATCTCTTTAACCAGCTTTTCAAAGATACTAGAAAAAATTGTCTTCTCTCGCCTAATTGAATTTTTAAATAGCAATAATGTGCTTTCAGGTTCTCAGTTTGGTTTCCACAGACAACATTCAACAACACATGCACTCTTGTTTTTCATCAATAAAATTGCCAGAGCTATTGACAGCAAGTTACATACTGCGGGTTTTTTTCTGGACCTCTCCAAAGCCTTCGATACCATTTACCATGATATTTTGCTATACAAGTAGTCTCACTCCAGAATTCGGGGAAAGGCCTTGGAGTGGTTCAGGGACTACCTTTATGATAGACAACAATATGTTTATATTAATGGTGTTGAATCAACCTCTCAAACCATTAGATGTGGAGTCCCACAAGGTTCGTTATTAGGCCCGCTCCTCTTTATTTTATACATCAATGATTTACAGAATTCCTCTTCGGTGTTATTTTTTATTCTTATTGCTGATGACTCCAATATTTTTTTCCCATCATAACCCCAATACTCTTTTAAATATCATTAATACTGAACTAATAGCTGTTTTTTTTATTGGATACAGGCCAATAAATTGTCCCTTAACGTTGATAAAACTAATTTTATGCTATTCAGCAACTCGGTTTCCACTTTACCCGGTAGTATACTTATAAATAATAAAAACATATCCCAGGTTGATTCTACCAAATTTGTAGGTATATACATCGACAGTAAGCTAACATGGCGGGTACAGATTGATTACTTATGTAAAATATTATCTCGTAACACTGGTGTGATAAACAAACTGAAACACTTTGTACCCTTTCATGTATACTTTATTCTGCTCTAATCTTGCCCTACTTCAATTACTGTATTCTAACATGGGGTAATAGCTCCAAAACCCTCTTGGATGAAATCAACATTGTCCAAAAGCGTGTTATAAGAATACTCAATAACGCTGGATTTCGTGCCCATAGAAACAACCTTTTTTATAATTGCAAAATCTTGAAAATATCTGATTTATATTTGTACAACCTTGGTATATTTATGTTCGAACTCAAGAATGACAATTTACCAGATGCCTTTGCGCCATTATTTCAACGCAATGTCATTTTACATTGCCATTCAACTATGCAAGCTAATCATTACCACCTCCCACAAACCCGAACCGTTTTTGCTAAAAGCACTTTTACTACAACAGGACCCAAATTCTGGAACAGCCTAATAACGAACTGGTTGATAGCCCCTCTCTCAATTTTTTTCAAACGCAAGCTTAAGTTATACCTCTTAGAGAGGTACAATGCTGGATCGTACTGATGATTGCAAATAATGATTATAATTATGTTTTTTTCTATTCTTTCTTATACTCTTTATATCCCTTGACACCCCCCCCCCCCATCCGTCTTTTTGGTCGTTTTCCAATTTCTTTTATTTTGCTATTTTTATTTCTATTCTTTTTTTTTCTACTTCATCATTTTCTGGTAACTTGATGCCTTTGGATATTTTTATGTGTAAAACAATCTATGTAATAAATATGTATTCCGTTTCCACATTTTCTACAAGCTCTGCTTTTTATTTAGGCTCCTCACTTTTTTACATTTTGTAGTGTACCTTATGCTTAAATACTTATGTTAGATACTTAATTTTATCGTTGATACACTATGTTCATGAACACACTTGTTATGTATAATATGATATTTGTTTTAAAAGTGGAATCAATAAATGAATGAATGAATGAATGTTCAGTTTTTAATCCACTCCAAGTTCAACGCTGTGGAGATAATTCCATACTGTGGACAGCCACGACAGTTCACACTGTTTTGACACAGTGGACTTTGTGAAAATGTGATTTACCACTGATAGAATGCTCGAATATGACAGTCATGGAAATGATTTCACACTATTTCACATGATAAAACGTGGAGAGTTGTGGCCCAGTGGATTAGTCTTCGGACTTTGAAACAGAGGGTCGTGGGTTCGAATCCCAGCCATGGCTAATTTCCCTCAGCAAGGAACTGATCCACAATGTGCTGCACTCAACCCAGGTGAGGTAAATGAGTACCGGTGGGAAATAATTCCTGAAAAAGCTGTGTGCGCTATGAACGCCTGGCTTAGCCGGGTAATATAGGAGCGCCTTGAGCACCTTTATAGGTGGATATGTGCGCAATATAAATACCCTATATTATTTATTATTATTATAAAAGTGCTACAATCCTGGTGGAAATCGGTTTATTGTTAGTGCAGGAAGCCCAGGAAGCCAGCTCGGAGTAAGTTTAAATCCTTTTTCCTATTGTTTAATCCAATAACAGCCAGCAAGAAAGACATTTGACGCCCTGATCTGCATCACCGGTTTCTTCCTCTTCATACTCTGCATCGTCTCCGCTTCTTTCGGATGTTGCGCTTCATGCCGCGGATGTGAACCGTGCTGCAGGAAGTGTTGCCGAGATGGCGAAGGTTGTAGTAGTTGTTGCAGTCCTCCACCGCCACCGGTCACGGTGAGTCATTAGGCAGTTTTCGCCTCCACAACGCGAACATTCAAACTACGGTTCGTGTGCAAATTTCTGGTGGCTACAATGGTAACAACGTCGACAGCCACATGCCTGTGTGAAATACACACGAAATAAACCAGAGTAGCTTCGCACTTATTTTTTTGGCACGCGAGATGTGTTATGTCCACAACTAATGGCACGCGTAGCTTGGCACACACACACAGGCAGTCGTACTTTTGTTTTGAATGCCATATTTGCCGTTCTTGAGTCCAGAACTGTTTCAACAAAGTATTGCTTTACCTCAAAATTCAATATCTTTGTTATTTGTTATCAGATTTCAATGAAATTTTCAGCAGTTTGCTTTGGTGAATATTGCTCTATTTACTTATATCCGGGACTTACCTATATAGAATTACCTCCAGCCCGTAGTACCCCTTTAAGCCAAACATGAGATTTAACCTCCAAAACTAAATAGATCCTAACCCTAATAATAACATTATTCTGAGCCAAAAAGTCTAATTAAACCCAACTCTATGTCCATTATGTCGTAACCTATTTCCTCTTGAGCTATTAAGACCTGAGGACATGTCGCGGGAGCAAATGTCGCAGGAGCAAATGTCGTGCGAGTAAATGTCGTGCGAGTAAATGTCGTGTCACCTTGAGAAAAAAACCCATGGAAGATGTTGTTGTCTCTGTGTGATTCATACCATGATATATTACTTTTTGCTCCCCTCCCACAGGCTGTCTTCCAACCGCAAGGGAATGCTCTTACTACTATGCCGGGTCATCAACAAGGTATGGGTTATTAGATGATAAATGACAGTTGCCATGGTGGCTGATAATATGGTCTTTGAAGCGATGTATTTTTAGAAATTGGAATAAGAAAAGTAAAGGTTGCGGTTGTGAGGCCTAATGATGATGGTAGTGGTGGTGTTTGCTTGTGATATTAGACCTATCATTATGACATTAATGATGAAGTTGAACTTGGTGATAATGAAGATGATCATGATGGCGATTATGATGGTGGTGGTGGTGATGATGGTGACGATGACAACGATGACGATAATGAGATTGGTGATTAAGATAGTGAAGATAAGAGTGTCTGTAATGATAATGGTGATGGTGACGACGACGATCGATGATGACGATGTTGATTAAGATATTGATAACAGCAGGAAAAGACAAAAATAAATGAGAAAAGAAAAAAATAAGAAATGAAGGATATGAAAACATGAGTGAGTTTGAAAAGACTGATTACAAGCAAAATATCCGATATAAAATGAATTAAGTTCTTCGTAAGAGTTTCGTCTTTCAATACATGTATCTTAAAAAAATTATTGAGTTCTTTTACTAATCGAATATATAAGGGATATGATGGATTATCCTGTGCAAAACACGTATTTTAATGTAATATTGTTGTTGATTGTTTTTTTAACGGCGATCTCATTAAAAAATGAGTCAAATCGGAATTATCTTATCATATCACATTAATATTTTATCGCATAAGCCCTATTGAAATTTCGTGGATTTTCTTTTTATGAAGCTGGACTGTACATTGTACAGCAGGGACCTCCTCCCGTCATACAACAGGGACCGCCTCCCGTCATACAGTATCCAAACGTTATTCTGCAACCACCTCAAACCACCAATCAGGGACAAGGATTATACGTGGTACCGCCTCCAACCTCCGGAGCTCCGCCCCCAACCAATCCAATGCCCAATCAGATGGATCCTCAGCAACCTAACCCCGCTGGTCCTCCCTCCTACGTCTACAGCCAGCAGATCGCCCCTGTCGAACACCCAACGAAGGAATAGTAAATAGATTTTTTTTAATCCTCCCCCTCCCCCTCCCTCACGTATTCCTCTCCAACTCTTCTCTGTCCTCTCCTCTGCCCTCCCTCTTCTTTTCTCTCCTCTATTCCCCTTCTCTCCAATATGCTTTCTTTTCCTCTCCTCTCTTCCCTTCTCCTCCCTCTCCTCGTCTAGTCTGCTCCCCTTCTCCCCTCCCTCCTCTCTTCTCCTACCTTCTTTCCAATATCCCTTCTTCTCCTCTCCTTTCTTGCCAGCTCCTCGTCCAGTCTCTTTCCCTCTCCTCTACTCTACTCCCCTTTCCTTTCCTCTACTCCCCTCTCCTTCCCTCTCATCTCCTCTTCTCTCCCCCTCCCTCCTCTCTTTTCTCCTCTCCTCCCCAATATCCTATCTTCTCCTCTCTTCTCTTCCCTTTTCCTCCCCTCGTCTCGTCTGATCCCCCCTTACCAACGACTCCCGGCCCTCTTACCCATCAGTTAGCCACATTGGCGTACAGATATGAATGTGCAACGGTATTTTAGTGAAGTAGTTTATTAAAACTTTGCTTTCCAGGTATAGATGCAGCTAAAGCCTTTTGTATGTATGAGAACATTCATATTTCATTGTCATAGATCACTGCATGTTTCATTCAACAAACGAGTAGAAAGCAGGGAGGCGTGCAGTTACCAAAATCAGTTAACATATTACCGGCTTATTTTTGGGAAATTCCCTTTTTCGGGTAATTTACCAAAATGTGCCTTAACATGGTCTTGCCTGCATTATGTAATTCAACACGTAGAGGCGATAGAGTAGTGTTTGTTCATACCTCGGTCACATTTCCTCTACGGCTATGTAGCTGGTACAAAAACTTTCAAACGGCTGTTTTCGACTCGCCGTACGGCGGCTTAATGGTAAATGTGACTGAGGTATTAGTAACATTAAAATGTAGTAACATTGTATAGCGCTTATGTTTAAGTATATATTCGGATCCCTGGCGATTATTTTTTTTCTATCAGTATTTGTGTACCCGATGCAAGAGGGCAGTATACCGCAGCAACTTTTCATGAACTACGATATAACAGGGTTTATTTATTCAGACCACGCCTCATGAATATTCATGGCGACACGAAAACTTTAGTATATAGTAATTTTCGATCAATCGTAGACTTCGATTGATGTTGCTCAATTAGTGAGCAAATCTTGCAGCCGCTCTTATGGACTCGAGATAGGATCGAGTCTCGCCGAGAACGAGATTTCAAGGATTTAAAAATTGGTATTGCTCAATTTATGAGCCAATCTTGCGATCGATCTCATAGAGATAGGATCGAGTCTCGCCTAGAACGAGATTTCAAAGATTTAAAAATTGGTGTTGCTCAATTAGTAGGACCTAAGCCAATCCTGCAGTTGATCTCATAGAGATAGGATTGAGTCTCGCCTAGAACGATGTTTCAAAGATTTTCCATCAAAAGACAATCCCCAGATTTGTAGTTTCATTAAAAGCATCTAAAACAGTCCTCTCATTACGGGTGCCAAAGTCCAGACGGAAAAAAAATCGCGACCTAGGGTATGATAAATTTGCATGCCCAAATTTGTACGGATTTATTTTTTATTTAAGATACCAACCATGCATTATAGAAGTAAAAATTTTCGACGTTTGACCTCGGAATTGTGAACTAAAATCATATTGTTTCACATCGATTTCTTTTTATATTGGATATTCATACATTTTTCATGAAATATGAAAATGATTAAAACAAAAATATTTTTAAAATACGAGAAGAGTTCATGACATACATAATCTTATTTAATAACCAACAGAATACATGTATTTTGCATCGACTGTTGGTAACGTCTAATTCATTTCGTGTATTTTGTGACATTTACCATTTTGTGCAAATTCATTGGATTTCCTCTTTTTTGAGAAAATTTCGTATTTCGTAGGATTAAGATTTTTTTTTTCTCATTCATACTTTGTAATTACTGAAATTTCGTTTCATTGAGCCATTGTTTTGATAACAGTAGACCCGTTTGTAAAAGAACTTTGCATTAACTTTGAAAATTATCTAGCTCTATGTATTAATTTGTGTGTTGTGATTTTGATTTAGAAAATCAAGATATGAACAGCACTAGTCAATGGCAATCGATACATCATTTTTTAGATATCGTATCTAAAATTATCGACTATATATTGAGAAAATATCACTTACTATCTTCAATTCAAAATTGAAAACATATATCTGTTTCATTAAAACATTTCTGTGTTCACATATAAGTATAAAAAAGGCTCTGAACTAGCGCAGCTGAATAAATTCATATAAAAGCTGTGCTATACAAATTTATATTTATTATTATCAGCTTCAATAAATTACATTGTGTGTGACATATAGCCTTTGTAAACTTAATTATTTGAGACTCTGCCGCATCCCCGTTCGTATATGAACACATGAAACAATCACTCGTCACCTATGCCAAGAAATCTTTGTTTTAATTGTCACAAATTGTCACTGTCTATGAACAAGTGTATATTTCATTGCATTGTTTTAAACTTACGAGAGACGTTAAGAACGATTGTTGTTCCTATCTTGTAGTAAACTCTGTGCAAAAAAAATGATTTATTGTGCCCCTAAGAAAGGATCACCAGTCGTTCGTAAAATCGCTCGTAACTATAACGAGTAGCTTAATGGAACACCCACCTGAGGCCCGTTGCCGAAAGAGTTGTAATAAATAGTAACTCTAAAAATCATGCGCAACTTGATTTTCAACCAATCAACAGCGCGCATTTTAGACTTGCGATTGATTTATTGACTTGCGTTTAAACGCAACTCTTTCTGCAACGGACCCCTGGGCGGTCTTCATTGAAAGTTTAAAGCATGGACAGCAGTTTCGTCTGTAGGTTTCTGAGCTGACAAAAAAAAATGTCGCTTGCCCAGAGTCAAGGACGAAACTGCTGTGTTGATTGACCAATTTTTCGCAGGCAAAGACCTCCCAGCTGTCCTTTGTCATTCGACGGGCATTATCATTACATGTACTGTGGCTTGCATCATCCAGTTCCCCTTAAAAAAAAATTCTTGCCCCCCCCTGCAAATAAAAAAAATAAATGAAACAAAGTTAAAGAGAAATACCAGTATAGCAGTAAACACTGATTTCATGAGAAAGTCTGTAAAACGAGCCTTGATTGTCAGTATATCATCTAGGATCTAGATCTGGTACAGTTACATTAACTGAATTTTGTGAAATCTTGAAATCTATACGCTGAAAAATGTTCACACCGAAGATCCCCAACACAGATAAACGCACGTGGGACAATGTATAATTATTGCTTAGAGCGTCGGGCCCGACGCTCTGCCCGAATCCTGTGCTTATTTGCTGATTTCTCAGCAATTACTTTATTTCTTCCAGAATCCTTTGGCACATGAGTTTTATTTGTACAGACACTTTGGTGGTTATTTCAATGAATTCTGTACGAACTCATTTTGATATCGTTACCAAAACTAGCATTTACCTTTAAGCAAAAACAAAAATAACCCCAAAGTTGTGTTTGGTGTTTCCACTCACACAATAGCATGTTTCCGCTCAGCAACGGGGAATGAATCCTACAACGCTGCAGCAGCAAATGCCATGAAAATGCAGGTCAAATGATAATGAAGTCTTTGTCAAGGATTGGAGAATCCGAACAGCAGTTTCATCAGACGTTTCAGAACTGATGAATAATTGCAAGTATACACTGCGAAAAATCCGGTGTTGACTTAACACCAGCCCAGAATCTATATATGTCCACACCAGAGAAGTATTTAAACAACACCAGAATGGAATCAAACCGATGCTGTTTTAATACTAATTGGTGTTGTATAAACACCTCTCTGGTGTTAGACCAAAACAAAACTGGTGTTGTTTAACACTTCTCTGGCGTGGACATATATAGATTCCGGGCTGGTGTTAAATCAACACCCGAGTTTCTGCCGTGTATCGTTTGTCCAGAGTAATGGATAAACCAGGTTATATTCAACGACCCTCAATAAAAACTTCATTTTCAATGAAGTGCATTTGACAACATATTCTCTATGTTCCAGAAAGTGTCTGAGTAGCTGTTGCAAAAACTCTTATAAGCCTCTCACTCAAACAAAACAATCAAGACGGCTATTTTCTTAATTTTAGAAGCACATCCATTTAATCAACATGCTTTTTCAGACACACACACAAATGTTTAAAAAAAGTGCACCATTTCGTACATATATTTACAAACATTTGTAATAGTAGAAAAGGATTTGTACACAGTCATCATAAAAGAGAATTTCAGAGATATATATTATTAGAAAAGTACACGTATATTGCTAGATTAATAAAAAATTTCTTTACCAAATATCACAGAGAAAAAATACTTACAAATTAGCACAAAACCCCACACATACCAATATGAAAAGAACAATTACAATGTAAATCATATACATTTTGAGAAAAGTATAAGAGTGACCCTTCTATACAATCAATATCATGCACAATTTTTTCATTACTAAATAATGAACAAGAGTCAATTGGAGCATTTTTTCAATATGATTCGAGATATTCTACATGTCCCTTGACACATGTATAGCGGGAAGAGAGGGGAGAGTCCAAAAGGGAGAGAGGTGGGGAGGGAAAGATGGGGAGGAGTGGAAGAATTGAGAAGAGAGGGAGAGAAAGAGAAGGGAAGAATTGAGAGGGAGGGAAAGAATTGAGAGAGGGGGAAGAATTGAGAGGGAGGGAAAGAATTGAGGGGGAAGAATTGAGATGGAGGGAAAGAATTGAGAGAGGGGGAAGAATTGAGAGGGAGAGAAGAGGGAGGGAAAGAATTGAGAGAGGGGGAAGAATTGAGATGGAGAGGAGAGGGAGGGAAAGAATTGAGAGAGGGGGAAGAATTGAGATGGAGGGAAAGAATTGAGAGAGGGGGAAGAATTGAGAGGGAGGGAAAGAATTGAGAGAGGGGAAGAATTGAGATGGAGAGGAGAGGGAGGGAAAGAATTGAGAGAGGGGGAAGAATTGAGATAAAGGGAAAGAATTGAGAGAGGGGGAAGAATTGAGATGGAGAGGAGAGGGAGGGAAAGAATTGAGAGAGGGGGAAGAATTGAGATGGAGAGGGAGGGAAAGAATTGAGAGAGGGGGGAGAATTGAGAGGGAGAGAAAGAATTGAGAGAGGGGGGAGAATTGAGAGGGAGAGAAGGAATTGAGAGAGGGGGAAGAATTGAGATGGAGAGGAGAGGGAGGGAAAGAATTGAGAGAGGGGGAAGAATTGAGATGGAGGGAAAGAATTGAGAGAAGGGGGAGAATTGAGAGGGAGAGAAAGAATTGAGAGGGAGAGGGAGGGAAAGAATTGAGAGGGGGAGAATTGAGAGGGAGAGAAGAGGGAGGGAAAGAATTGAGAGAGGGGGAAGAATTGAGAGGGAGAGAAGAGGGAGGGAAAGAATTGAGAGAGGGGGAAGAATTGAGAGGGAGAGAAGAGGGAGGGAAAGAATTGAGAGAGGGGGAAGAATTGAGAGAGGGGGAAGAATTGAGATGGAGGGAAAGAATTGAGAGGGGGAAGAATTGAGATGGAGGGAAAGAATTGAGAGAAGGGGGAGAATTGAGAGGGAGAGAAAGAATTGAGAGGGAGAGGGAGGGAAAGAATTGAGAGAGGGGGAGAATTGAGAGGGAGAGAAGAGGGAGGGAAAGAATTGAGAGAGGGGGAAGAATTGAGAGGGAGAGAAGAGGGAGGGAAAGAATTGAGAGAGGGGGGAGAATTGAGATGGAGAGAAGAGGGAGGGAAAGAATTGAGAGAGGGGGAAGAATTGAGAGGGAGAGAAGAGGGAGGGAAAGAATTGAGAGAGGGGGAAGAATTGAGAGGGAGAGAAGAGGGAGGGAAAGAATTGAGAGAGGGGGAAGAATTGAGAGGGAGAGAAGAGGGAGGGAAAGAATTGAGAGAGGGGGAAGAATTGAGAGGGAGAGAAGAGGGAGGGAAATAATTGAGAGAGGGGAAGAATTGAGAGGGAGAGAAGAGGGAGGGAAAGAATTGAGAGAGGGGAAGAATTGAGAGGGGGAAGAATTGAGATGGAGGGAAAGAATTGAGAGGGGGAAGAATTGAGATGGAGGGAAAGAATTGAGAGAGGGGGAAGAATTGAGATGGAGGGAAAGAATTGAGAGAGGGGGAAGAATTGAGAGGGAGAGAAGAGGGAGGGAAAGAATTGAGAGAGGGGAAGAATTGAGAGGGAGAGAAGAGGGAGGGAAAGAATTGAGAGAGGGGGAAGAATTGAGATGGAGAGGAAAGGGAGGGAAAGAATTGAGAGAGGGGGAAGAATTGAGATGGAGGGAAAGAATTGAGAGAGGGGGAAGAATTGAGATGGAGGGAAAGAATTGAGAGAGGGGGAAGAATTGAGAGGGAGAGAAGAGGGAGGGAAAGAATTGAGAGAGGGGGAAGAATTGAGAGGGAGAGAAGAGGGAGAGAAAGAATTGAGAGAGGGGGAAGAATTGAGAGGGAGAGAAGAGGGAAAGAATTGAGAGAGGGGGAAGAATTGAGAGGGAGAGAAGAGGGAGGGAAAGAATTGAGAGAGGGGGAAGAATTGAGAGGGAGAGAAGAGGGAGGGAAAGAATTGAGAGAGGGGGAAGAATTGAGATGGAGAGGAGAGGGAGGGAAAGAATTGAGGGGGAAGAATTGAGAGGAGGAAAAAAGGAGAGGGAGAGAAAGAGATTGGAAGAATTGACAAGAGAGAAAGAGGGGAGGGTCAAAGGGAAGGGGAATGAGAAGGGGGGACTTAAGAGGGCGAGAGAGACATGGGGGAGACAAGGGGAGAGACAGAGCCACAGTGTGGTGACAGTCACACCAAAATAATCAACACTTGGAGCCGTGGAATGCCTCTGGCCGTCTCACCTGCATCACGCGATTCAACATAGCAGCAGTGCTGACTTTGAAAACTACTATAACTCGCACAAGATGTTCAGTGATACTTGGTTACTCTTATTTCCACGTTTTATGAACAAGACCAATACACTTTACAGAGATTGGATGGTAATTCAACAAATATCCCCAATGTTGCCAAAGTTCATTGACTTCACATGACCTTTGACCTTGATCATAATAGTTGGATGTCATGTGACGCGTATTGGCCAAACACTATGCTTAAAAATACAGAGCTATTTTATAAAATAAAATAAATAGTTAAGAACTATACCTTATAGACCTGCAGCTCAACAAATGGCAACATAATGTAGCATAACTCTATATAGCACACAGAACTGCTATCAGCATATATTGATTAATGATAACAACAAAATTGGGTTCTTATATCACTCATTATCCCCCCCATGCCTAAGCTTTAGCATAGCTGTAAATCACGTACTCTTGATAGCATTTGAAGAGATAAATCATGCCGGGTATCAATTTTCCTCACCTGGGTCGATGGAGGCAAATGTTCATGAAGATCAAGGCCTTGCCAAAGGATTAAACCCTGAAGCTTGGGATCCATCGTCCAGAGACAAAACCATAACTAATTTACATTAGTTTTAATTTACAATTAAATTACATGCCTTGTATTGACTCAATTATTGGAGTAAATTAAGAGGCTTTTTATAGGAGGAAATTATAATTTGTTTAACAAATTTTCGGCATTACTCCTATTTGTTTAAGATCAGTATGCTCGATCTGTAATGAAAGTCATAAGATCAGCATGCTCGATCTGTATGAAAATCATAAGTCAGAAAAAATTGGAACCAGTGGGATTCGAACCTGCCATCTACTGCTTTCCGGGCAGCGACTCAACCACCAGGCTATTCTGGTTCACTAATATGAAAGGCCAAGTTTTGAATTGTGAACATCTCAAGTGAATTTCTTTACCCACACGACTTTTAAGTGAAAGTTTGCTTACATTTTACAACAGAGTAGGCTTTTGAATACAGGCCATGAGCTTTCTGCCACCAGTAAAAAATACTCAAGCAATTAAAAATACTAAGGAAGAAATTGATGGCTAGTCATGACCCTTACAAACATGTACCATGTGATCAAACTTTGGAGACATGTTCAGTAAACTAAAGCAAGATGATAATTTAAAAAGTATTTTACACACATACATAAGCAGCTTATCAAAACTCTTTCCATTGCTATTGACCTAACATCTGCTTTTAGCAGAAAAAAAAGAATATATTATATCCATATAAACGTATGGTATCTAAAAAAAAACTTGTAAATTAAATCTCCCATACATAATACGTAACCAACATAAATTAAACACGTACACATTAAAACAGTGGATGATCTTAAAAAGAAAAAGAGTGATAATAAAAGTGTATTTTCTTCAAAAATGAAGAAAATTCCCATCATGGAATGATGTCTTTTTTTTAAATACACGTACAGTAGAAAGTTCCACAGGCAAGATACTCATGAATAAAATCATAACAATTGTGAATTCAGAGCTTACATTTGCTATATACAAAATAGATGCGATGGGATCTTTCTTTCATTAGATTTACACTTGAGAGCTCCAAAACTAAAAACAAACTAGACATTATACTAGAAAGCTACAACTGAAATTCACCAAAAATGTAACAGGTGAAACTGCCCGCAGTCGAATCTTTTCAGACCACAAAAAATCTGTTTTATTTGACTTTATAAGATGTAAATAATAGATATTTGCATATTCTGGTCTGAAGAAATGCTTCGACTTTATAGGTGATTATTTGACATGTGGAAAACCAACTTACATGTAAGGAGACTGCAAGCTGAAAATTAAAAATGAAAAATCAAGTCTGACCTCAGATTAGGACATCCGTCATTGTATCATTTCCATAACATCATTAGTGTTCATTAAACAAAGCTCATAAGTTTTTCTTTTTTTTTGGGGGGGGTACTCAAATTCAGGGAAAGAATTTCATGGGGGGCTGGGGGCAATTTAGCCCCCCCCCCAAAAAAAAAAAATGCTCAAAGGATCCCTGGAAACTAAAAAAAGTGCCCTTGAAATCCCCAGTCATTGCAATATTGAAGCTCATCCTATGTTGCAGATTTAGGCAGAAAGTTGGGAAAAGTAGCCCCGAAAAAGAAAAAAAAAGTTCTTGCCCGCTCACAATCTCACATTGATATCAATCATGCCAATTTCAATAATGACATTTGGATACTTTGAGACAATGCATAAAAAATTTGTGTGCAAGCAGGGGTGTGAGTGGTCACAAATAGAAAGATCTGAAAAAAGCTGAAGTGTGTTGAAAAAGTCTGAAATAGAAAGAGCTCCCATAATTTTTGTACAGAAAAAAGCCCAAAATAAGCTGAAATTAAGCTGAAATTCAAAACAAAAAATCTGAAATCAAATGAAAATCTGAAATCTCACACCCCAGTGTACAAGTCATAAGTTTACCAAAAACAAAAACACCGAAAAGATTTATATTTCTATAAAAATCGCAATATGATATTTTCTTCAAACATCTAAAATCAAGAGATAGAAAAACACATACATCATACTGACTAAGTACATGTAGAGGACATTTCTCCTCCAATTATTTTTGCTTGAAAGACATTGTAAATTGCATTATCATATAGTTTACAGTATCAAACAATGAATGCTAAGACTGAAAAAAATTTATCTGCTGCCCTCTTGAGATGACATGACAAGATATCAATCTTGCCTAAAGTGAATACTGGAGGGGGGTTTCATAAAGCTGTTCGTAAGATACGAATGACAATACGCACGACTGGTGACCCTTTCTGGGGCCTGTTGCATAAAAATTTTTACCTGAGAAAACTCTGGTACAAACTGAAAACTAAGGTTAGTCTGATTTCTGCCATTGACTTTAACACAAGGCAAAAACTCTGGTAAAAACAACCTGAGTCTTCTCAGGTAAAAAGTTTTATGCAACGGGCCCCTGGTGCTATGTGATAACCGTATGTAATTGATTTATGACCTAAAACCATGTTCCAGTCGTGCGTATCTTTACGAACAGCTTCATGAAACACCCACCTGGTTAATCACAGAAGCTGTTTTTTTTAATTACCGAAGACATATCAAAATTCATATAGAATGGCTGAAAATCAATTGCCCGACTCAAAATCTACCGTTATAGATTCTAGCTTAGCCTTAGGCTTAGGCCTACGATGCCATTGAATAACGTTTTTATTAAAGAAAAAAATTATTTGGAAAGTTTTTTTAATCATTGTAAAAAGATACACAATAGATCATACTGTATGTAGAAAGCTCAGGTTCCCGTTGCATAAAAGTAACCATTATGGTAACTTTGTCACGGGTCATGTGGTCCAGTGGTTAGTGCATTGGACTCATAATCGCAAGGTTGTGAGTTCGAATCCCAACTCTGCCATTGTCTCCACTTTGATAAAAAGGCCCAAGAGTGATATCTGTCGTCTATTACGTCAGCCACTATGACTGATTAACCTAGACGTAAAATGATTCCAAGGTAATTGGTTATATACCAGCTTGGCGTTTACCAGCAAAAAATGCTGCCCTGCCGAGTTCCTACGGGAGTTACCACAAACAGAAACAGAAACAGTCATCCAATGGTAACTTCTATGGAATCCTTGATTTTGGTTGGTGATCAGCGTTACAGTCGTAAGGTATGCCGTGGCCTTGCGAGTTAGGATTGTTATAGAGTTTTTGATTCAGAGCAATTGTCACCGACCGGAGTAAATGTCATGGATCCGACTAAAATTTCAAGCAAACTTCCCAAAATAGGCAAACAATCAATTTAAACATTGATAATGTCAGCTACCTGCCCCATGAACCTTTACGATACATATTCACTTTATGCATAATTTGCCATATACTTCCAAAGTTTGATATGATACAGAAAATGAGAAAATCCTTTAGTAAAAAATCCAGCGCTTTTGCAGAAAATCACACATTTGCAGAATACAGAGAGTAGAATAATTGATTATTGTAGGCAAACAATCAATTTAAACATTGATAATTTCAGCTATCTGCTCCATGGACCTTTACGATACATATTTACTTTATGCATAGTTTGCAATATACCTCCAGAGATTCTGGCATGACGCAGAAAACAGGCAAATCCCTTTGTAAAAAAATCCAGCGCTTTTGCAGAAAATCACACATTTGCATAATAAGGAGAGTAGAAAATGGACTATAGTAGAAAATTGAAAGACAACAATTGGTGCAAAAGTAGTTTGGAAGAAGAGTGTCTGCATCTGAGATGAGACGAGACTATTTCAAACTGTTCTGTGATTGTCAAAAGGCAAATGAATGGACGGAAATTGCTTTACGTAGAATGACACACTTTAAGGGAAAACCAACCCATGACTTTTCGCACTTCCTTGGAGGAAACTCTCTACAACGCATCAATTCCTTTGAAAATGCAATTAAAATCACCATATAGAGCTGAGAGGCTTTTTTCGAAAGTTGGTGGACCCGGACAGCATTGGAATCTCTTGACTGTGGACAACAGCATATTTGCAATTGTTCCGCGGCAAACCTTTGGATGATCTGCTGTCCCAGTCCACCAACTTTGGACAAAAAGCCTCTCAGCTCTCCAATGTGGTTTTAATTGCATTTTCAAAGGAATCAATGCGTTCTAGAGTTTCCCCGTAGTACATGCGAAAACTACATGTACCTATCGTCTAGAGAAAGCAAACACTAAAGGCAGTTTGTAATTACCATTCTAAATTCCTGTAGATTGGCACCTACAATACATTAAGGAAAGTAACTTTTTTGTGTCATCTACATCCGCATTTGTGGAAAGCAACTTTTCGATGTCATCTACATCAGCAGTAGCCACATCAGGGAATAATTTTCCTTGTATTGCATCGCAATTTGCTCCACATTTCTGAAAGACTGCTATGCATAAAGTCTTTTATATAGCATATTTTTAAATAGGACTGTACATTACAAAGTTGAGAGCTTTTCTCTTATGACCAAAAATGCTATTCGAATTTGTACAGTAAAATTATTCCCTTTAACATTAAAAGCATGAAAAGGCACAAAATAGGATTGATGGAAATGTGCAGAAATAGTCATAGAACCATATCGTCACACCAACATGTAAGTCATTGGGTACCAGTAGGAAACAAGCATCATTGTTGTTGGTTTAGCAAGTTTGTGCCTAACAGGCTGCTTGGAATGCTATGAATCCAGTGACCGGGTAATATTAATTGTAAAGCACTTCTAACAGTCGTAGATTTATAAAGCGCTATATAAATGCCAATTATCATTATTAAAACTTTAAATGGGTTAGGCTTCATATTGACAAATCCCAATCACTTGGACCCATCACACACTCACTTTAGTAGATTGGCACGCACTGCATTGACAAAGCAAGTAACATTGAACTTTAAATATTAGCAGAATTCACAAGATTGTCACCACAGATGGAAATCGTTGTACTTAAATAACGTCGAAGGCATCATTGAAAATGGAATAGAAAATGGACGGAAACTCCAGAAAATACTAGAAGTTAAATCACAAAAGGCATGATTATTGCGATAGAATAATGTCTGAATTAGGTCATGTTTTCGATCAAGGCATTATGTCTAGGGGGTGTTTCACAAGGACATAAGTGACTTAGAGTCGTACTTAAATTTCAAGTTGCATGTGGTATAGAAGACATGGCCGCATTGGTCAACTCTGAGGACATGCCCTACTGTATAGTAATCAGTAAGATTGTGTGTTTCATATAATGTGCATGTCAGCATGATTTTAAGTCCATCTTGACCTTTTGTGAAACACCCCCAAGATTAGAGGTACAATTTCCCATTACTGACTATTTATCCGGTTACCCACCAACATGAATCATGAATAATGATTTGAATACAAAAGTAGCCACGCAATCGGAATACATGATTAGAGCCAGAAAATGCATTCATTTACTGGATAAAACATTCTCCTAGACAGAGCTACATGTACATTTACTTCAGCATTGATGAAGCGGATACTACACGTAGTTCAGAAACGTTTACAAAACAGATCGATGCATATGTTGAGGTTCTAAATACATTTGAATCCCACGCCATGATTATTTGCAATACAATGGAAAAGACATCAGGTTCAGTGACAACAAATGGTTAGGACTGAACCTTAAACTTATGTAAAATGGTAGATGCTTTAAAAAATTCATCAACACTGTCAATGATTATACATTCGATTTTTTCCCATTGTAGTAAAAGGTTCATGACCATTTCGGAGAACTCAGTTCTGAAACTGCCACAAGTTTCTGAATTCTGTGCATTTGCATGTAAACATGATGAAAAATTGAAGCAAAACCGTTCAAAAGGGTTTTACAATCGAAATATGAGTTTCAATCACCAGAAACAGATTACCTTGGCACTGGTTGATTCCGTTGTCATCAGCTGCTCCTTAATAATTAAGTTGTCAGTGGGTGATTCTTACAGGCGATTGTCAACGCAGCAACGGCTCTACCAACATACTTCTTGCAGGCGAGCTTCAATTCAGCCTTGATCTCTGTATGAAACTTTAGTGTTTCCAGCAAGACCAACAGAGCGAATGAAAGACACAGCTTCTTTCCACGGACACGTGCTGAATATTCCTTAGCATATTTGCCAGTCCTGTAAAATCCTTTTCCCCAGAAAGAAAGAAATCTTCCAGAGCTTATTGAATGCGCAATGGTCTCTTCATCTATGGAACTCAAGAAAGATGCAGTTCCTATCACTCTGGTGATAATGTGGAATGTTGAAAACATTGCTACTCCTCAACTCAATTGCTTCACAAATGAAACTCACACTCAATATCATTCTTAATCCATTTGGTGGTGTAAGAATGCCAAAGCACAGACCTGTCTCAGGTGACCACACAAACACAATATATGTCTCTGAGACGTATTCCTCAAGCACTTTTTCCTGCAACAATTGCCCGCAGCGTGCTTCTACCTCTGCTCGACAGGTAGAGCACAACGACACAAACTTGTCTCAAGTGACTACCAGAATATCACTATTTTTTAGACTGATTCCACAAGCAATTCTACAGCAGCAATTGCTCATTCAGCGGAAATCCTGCAAGGCATAGTTCCTTCTTCCTTTGCTCTCTGCCGAGTCCCTTGAGATAGGTTGTTCCCTGAAGACGATTGGGCCATCTTCCAGAGATGTTGAGGATATCCTGCTCTGATAGTGTTCCCTCCCTCTTTCTTTTCTCCTCTTGATGAAGGGGTGCTTGAGCAGTTCTGAGGCTGTAGCTCGCTCATCTTGATTCCTGCAAAATTAATGTAAAGATGTGTAATAACAAAGTATCTAACTTCATAACGGACAATGTGGTATTCAAGACTTTTCCTTGACAATAAACCAAAAGCCAAGATAGGTAGGGCAAAACCAAATACATCACTGCCTAAATCACAAGGAAAAGTCTTGGACCAAATTTTAGCGATCAAAGACTTTTTCTTGGAACAGAACGTAATACTCAAAAGACATAAACACGTTTTTACCAACCTGAAATCAAAGAAAGAATAGCTGCAGTTCACATCTGAGATTAAAGAGAAATACCAGTAGTTGCAGTAAACACTGGTTTCATGAGAAAGTCTGTAAAACCAGGCTTCATTGTCAGTATATCATCGAGGATCTAGATCTGGTACAGTTACATAAACTGAACTTTGTGAAATCTTGAAATCTACACTGAAAAATGTTCACACTGGAGATCACCAACACAGATAGGCACACGTGGGACAGTGTATTATTATTGCCAGAAGAAAGACCCGATGGAAGTGACCGAATCCGCGCTTATTTTGCTTATTTCTCAGCAATTACACAATTTCTTCCAGAATCCTTTGGCACATATTTTTTATTCATACAAACAGAAACTTGGGTGGTCATTATATTAGATTCTGTAAAAAGTCATTTCGAGATCATTACCAAAACTGGAATTTATCTTTAAGACTGGAAGAGGTCTTGAACTCAGATAACATATATCTGCTTAATAAGATTGTTTGCTACAGGTTGGTTGCAGCTTTGATTATTAAAACTGACTTAACCTCAGCACAAATTCTCACTTTAATCATCAAGAATCGATAGGAACTGATGTTAGAAACACAGGTACATCGTAATAGTCTTCAGTTATAAGGCAAGCATCAACAAAGGTCTTTAACCCTATCTAGGCCGGGGGGGGGGCCTCGGAGGCCCCCCTCAACAAATCGCGCGATATTTTTGCCGTGCGAAATTTTTTGACCGCGCCGCTCGCTGACTTTTTACTTTCAAGTCTTGCGCAACTTTTGAGACCAATTTTGCATCACCCGGGTATGTGGTTCCGAAATTACGCAACATTATGTAAGTGCATGTCAGACCGAAAATTGCTCAAAAACGTGATTTCGTGTACAAAGTCAATGCAAATTGTGTTTTCAACCAACATAAGAAAATGATTTGATATCACAATTTTTTTCATGTACACTTGCTAAGGACACCACAAAGAGTTTCTATACCAAAAATTAGTACATTTGGAGCTTTATTTAGGGAGTTAGAGGAAAAAGTATGATTTCGCATACTAATTACGCATAAATTAGCATAATCACTTAATAGCAATTCGCATGAAATAAATTACTATACGATCTTGTAGATTATGTCCCAGGCAACCCGCGTGCCAATTTTCGGCGCGATTGCGCGGTCGACGGCCGAGATCTTAGGGGGGGCCTGGGAGGCCCCCCCCCCCGGCCTTAGGAACTCCCAAAATACCCCGGCCTAGATAGGGTTAAATCTTATACTGTAACAGCCTTATATAGTAAAACAAACAATAAATAAGGTTTACATCATATATGATAATGGACTTTTCTTGAAAGGCGAGCATTGACAAAGGTGTTCGAATATTATACTGTAATGGGTCTTACCTTGTAAGGTAAGCAATTGACAAAGGACTTCACATCTTATACTGTAATGGGTCTTACCTTGTAAAGCAAGCATTGACAAAGGTCTTCACATCTTATACTGTAATGGGTCTTACCTTGTAAGGCAAGCATTGACAAAGGACTTCACATCTTATACTGTAATGGGTCTTACCTTGTAAAGCAAGCATTGACAAAGGTCTTCACATTTTATACTGTAATGGGTCTTACCTTGTAAGGCAAGCATTGACAAAGGTCTTCACATCTTATACTGTAATGGGTCTTACCTTGTAAAGCAAGCATTGACAAAGGTCTTCACATCTTATACTGTAATGGGTCTAACCTTGTTAGGCAAGCATTGACAAAGGACTTCACATCTTATACTGTAATGGGTCTTACCTTGTAAGGCAAGCATTGACAAAGGTCTTCACATCTTATACTGTAATGGGTCTTACCTTGTAAGGCAAGCATTGACAAAGGTCTTCATATCTTATACTGTAATGGGTCTTACCTTGTAAGGCAAGCAATTGACAAAGGTCTACGCATCTTATACTCTAATGGGTCTTACCTTGTAAGGCAGGATTTGACAAAGGTCTTCATATCTTATACTGTAATGGGTTTTACCGTGTAAGTCAAGCATTGACAAAGGTCTTCATATCTTATACTGTAATGGGTTTTAACGTGTAAGTCAAGCATTGACAAAGGTGTTCACATCTTATACTGTAATGGGTCTTACCTTGTAAGGCAAGCATTGACAAAGGTCTTCGCATCTTATACTGTAATGGGTCTTACCTTGTAAGGCAAGCATTGACAAAGGTCTTCACATCTTATACTGTAATGGGTCTTACCTTGTAAGGCAAGCATTGACAAAGGTCTTCACATCTTATACTGTAACGGTCTTTACTTGTATGGCAAGCATTGAAAAAGGTGTTCGCATCTTATACTATAACAGTCTTACCTTGTAAGGCAAGCATTGACAAAGGTCTTCGCATCTTCAGAGAACTTGTCTGGCATCTGAGGAACGGGGCCACCGGAACCGATGGCAAAGATAGCCGCCATGGGAGGCATGTCAGACCAAGGAGGTTTACGTGTCGCCATCTCAAACACTGTACAACCAATGGACCTACAGAGAAAGGAAAAGAATTAGAATCAGAATAGAAAAGAATTATATAAGTTGATCACAAGGGTAATGACTAAAATACCAGATAAAGACCATCACAAACACTGTACAACCAATGTACCTCTATGGATTCAGATCATCGATTTAAAAAAAAGACTGGATAGAGCTTGTTGTTGCTACCGCAATTGAGAAAAGTACGGAAAAGTATGAAAATACTTACCATGATTTTCTTATTTACGAGATAACTGGATATACCCATTTGATTTGCTAGTTCATTACGATGAACCTGCGTGCCGAATATAGAGTACACAATTTTTCCTGCGCGCGCGCTGCATCTCCCTACCAACGCACTATCCCAAGATCGTCGCGCAATTTGGCGTCCATTTCCTCTCATGAGCCTGCGGGCAAGACATGTTGTCACACAAGGCGAGGGGTAGGAGGGAGGGCTCAAATGGGTATATCCAGTTATCTCGTAAATAAGAAAATCATGGTAAGTATTTTCATAATTTACATCAATAACTGGGATATACCCATTTGATTTGCTAGACCAACACGGATTCAACGTGAAGGGAGGCATGTCTAGACTAAGAAGTGCGTTAAAATAGGGAGATGAAGACACAAAGGCCGTTGCCTTGCGGACAGGGGAGGCGATAAAGCCTCATGTGAAGAAGTCCTTAAGAGCAAGGAGTGAAGGAAAGAGGGGCGTCAATAGGCGGACCTCGAGAAGTCGTGAACGACGATTCCAAGAAAGAGCCCAAGAAGAATGATACTAAGTATCATGGGCCCTCGGCCTAGTGTCAGGAGAACAACATCACCAGCTGACTAGAGCGTAAAATTCGGAATTTGTTGAAAATTTCAACAAGAATCGTGATCGGAAAACTGTAGCTTTAAGGCTCAGTAAGTGATCAATCGAACAATCTGAGAAGGCGAGAGATCTCAGGAGCCTCCGCGTGGGAGAAAGCGCCCAGAATTCGATATCTGTCTCAAATGCGTGAGGGCAGAATATCTGCAGAGTTCTGATAGAGAGCTGTGGCAGAAGTTACTAGCGGTCCGAAGGGGACTAGGAACGACGGAGAGTAGGGATTTAAGAAGAAAACCACTCGTAAGGCAGTCGAGGGTCGAGAAAGCGACTGAGTGCCATCCTTTTAATAAGAAATGCCGCGGACCTGCTGCCTATGTAGAATAAAGCAGTCTGGTTAAAATAGCTCAACCGGGCGTGTCAGAGGAACAGCGCGGTACACATCACGACAAAAGTGTGATAGACCGAGTGATCGAGAGAGAACTCAGGATCCCCTTTCTCCCGTACTGATCGAAGCACCCATCTGAGGGTGCAGTACCCGCGGTGGAAGAGGTGGCTTGGCTCAAGCCACCATTGCCGAGAGAGCCCGTGAGGCTAGGCTGCGATGGATGACCGCCGGGCGGGGGAATCCCTAGCAGCAGCAAGTGTACGCCAGAGGGAGCTGGCGAAAAGTCTCTGTCATGATCCTACGTGAAGGCGACAATCAAGAGATGTTCTAACGAACAGACATCGCCAGATATGATACCTCAACAGTACGTTCCCAACGGAATCGAATGAGGTAGCAACGGCCCTGTCCTATCAAGTTAGGGACGGAAACTGGCTAAGAGTGTCGATGTCCTCGCTTGAAGAAACAAGCGAAGGAGGAGGGAGACTTGAGGAAAATAATCACAAAAATTTCCATCAGTCTGCGGTGAGAACCAGTTGTTTATGAAAACAGCCACAAGGCCTGGTCTCTCAGGTGATCGTAAGAGCAAGCACCGCCGGCGCCGGTTGCGGCAGCGTGGAACAGTCCGATATCGGAGAATAAGGAGTTCCAAAAAGCTGCGGGGGGCGGCAAAAATGACGCCCTAAGCAGTGGGGGATGAGCATCTAAGTTTCTAAAAGAACTCCAGTGAAGTAAATCACTTACATGGAGAGACTCATCCACAGTCGGCCCGAGAAAAAGCGGGTCGTAGTGATTGTGGTTAGGTAGGCATAAGCATACATGCATCCACGGTTACATCATCCTCGGTCGTGCGGTGACCATGGCCACATGCATTGCATGGAGGGAGGATGAAAGCAGCATGCGAGGCGACTCGAGTGTGCCGAGTGAAAAAGCTTCTAAATAAGAAGACGGTTCGACAAATGGGCACGGTAAGACATCCACCGTAGACCACTCCACACAAGGAGGAAACGGCGGAGACGCCCGCAAGCTTGACCCACATAGAGGGCAGTCTATAAGATAGACTGTTAGAGCTCGACCGATGGTCTGAAGGCGTACTGTTTGGTGTAAACTCGCCGACCCGGTACGGTGGGTGTGCCCAGAAAGTAGGCATAGAATGCCGACAGAGAAGTCTGGGGCTTTAAACAAGCTTGAACGCACGTACATAGCCAATAATCTCATGAGATGTACGGCGGTTTCTTTCCTCCGAGATGATGCTTACCCGACCGGGAAGGACTCGGGGAACAGCTGTGAATGTCAACAGGAGGGATATCTAGCATATGAAAAGCTGATTCCCTCCAGGTATTCGGTGCGGGTGCTTTGGGCGGTGTCCGGCTGGACGACCGGTGATGGCAGCTCGGGCAGGGCTCGAACGAGCCGCCCGAATACGAGACAATAGGTTAACATAACCATAATGCACCGGGTGGTGAAGGCGTAGCGATTACTAAGCACAGGAGAACTTTAAATCGCCGTGACATTCAGATCCGATATACATACTCATAAGTTCGGAGAGCTATGAGGTAGTGAGACATACCGCTGAGCGGTGATGGTGCTCATATCGGAGTCGCCCTCTCTTCAGCGGCGATCGCTGGAGGACGGGTGTCTGTACTAGCCCTGACTCTGGCCTTGCAAGGGTAGGAGCTAAGTAAGACAGGGCACCCTTACTTTCGAATAGAAAGTGAGGTTCAGGCCAGAAACCGACGGTCCCGTCGCCTGGGCGGACGGACCGCGGACGTGATAGGTTGCCCCCTCAAAGTAGCCAAACATTCTCACGAGAGAAGTGCGGCATGCGGTATGTAAGAGATTCTTACCTCCAATCTACGGGCCCGCTTAGGGGGTAGAATGGAGAGAGTTACCGCTGAAGGAGTCGTCGCCGTACGTGGGCTTGACGTAGAGGGCGAATTCGGGAGTACCTGCATAAAAAGGGGAATACCCATGCAGGTAACTCGCCGATGGCTCCCCGGAGTGCGGGTTGGCGAGAGAAGTCTCAATCCGCTCAATACCCGACGCCGGCAATAAGACCGCGGCGGTCTTATAATGACGGAGAACACGAGGATAAGAACCCGTAATGCTCGGGGACGCATAGATGCAGCCTGAACGGATGCAACGTCCAGCCGTCGGTCACCGAGAGCTTGCCGACATATTGATGCTTGAAAGCCGTATGTCGGAAGCACCTGCATAGAAACGGGGGTCACCGTGTAGGTGAACAGCGTTTCAATAAATGCCCGGTGTGAGAGGACAGGTGATTGCTTGAGCCGCACAGTGCTTAGCAAGGCGGCTGAAGCTGATATGAAGCGTGGGTGAATTACCCGCACTGCTCATGGGAGTATGTGCGACGCCTGACCCACAAATATCGGGAGTCTGGTGACATAATGGAGGGCGATGCCCGTATGTCGATAACACCTGTGTATTAGCGGGGATTTCCCTTGCAGGTGCGTGAGCCGGCGAATCATGAAATCGCCGGTGACTCTCCGAGGTGCAAGATGGCGAATGTCTGCTTAACCTGCCCGGTGCTCGACACGGCGGTTTTAGCTGACAGGGAGCATGAGGATAAAGATCCGTGATGCTCGAGGGCGTTCTGTTGTAACATGAAGTTACGACGCCTGGCCATCGGCACAAGAATCAGAAAGAAAGGTCTGCCCGCAAAGTGGGATTAGCGACCTAGACTTTCTTCTTGTTATTCCTCTTCTGTGCGGCCCCCGCCGGGGGGCAGAAGAGGGAACAATCATCGGGAGTCTGGCGACATAGTGGCGGGCGACGCCCGTATGTCGATAGCACCTGTGTATTAGCGGGGATTTCCCTTGCAGGTGCGTGGGCCGGCGAATCATATTGCCGGTGACTCTCCGAGGTGCGAGACGGCGATTGTCTGCTTGACCTGCCTGGTCATCGACACGGCGGTTTTAGCTGACAGAGAGCATTAGGATGAAGATCCGTGGTGCTCGAGGGCGTTCTGTTGTAACATGAAGTTACGACGCCTGGCCGTCGGCACAAGAATCAGAAGGGAAGGTCTGCCCGCACAGCGGGGTTAGCGACCTAGAATTTCTTCTTCTTCTTCCTCTTCTATGCGGCCCCCGCCGGGGGGCAGAAGAGGGTATAATGATCGGGAGTCTGGTGACATAATGGCGGGCGACGCCCGTATGTCGATAGCACCTGTGTATTAGCGGGAATTTCCCTTGCAGGTGCGTGAGCCGGCGAAACATGATATTGCCGGTGACTCTCCGAGGTGTGTTGGATGGCCGGTGTCTGCTTGATCCGCTCGGTTGGTAGTACCGTCGGCTGAAGCAGGCAAGCCTGGGGGTAAAAACCCGCAGTGCTGGAGGGCACTCTAGATTAGCTTGAGAAGCTGAGAGGCCTGGCCATCAAAAGAATCAGAGGACAGACCGCCCGACGGAGCGGGGCTTACGTCTGTGGTTCTCCTCTTCTTCTTTTCTTCTTCTTCGGTTGCTCCGGCGCCGGAGCGGAAGAAGGGACAAGAGGCTGGGCTGCGCCTGTCTTCCTCTCCTTAGCTCTCCCACAGGGAGAGCCAGCCGAGGACCAGACGCTGGACCAGAGGCTGGACCAAAGGCTGGACCAGAGACTGGACTGCGCCTGTCTTCCTCTCCTTAGCTCTCCCACGGGGAGAGCTAGCCGAGCGAGAGGAGGCGTCGGCCGAATCTGACGGCGTCAGATTGAATTGAGAGTCCGACACGGTCGGACTCAGGTGCCTCTTCCGACTAGGGGCTGGTAGCCCTTTGCCGACGCTCCCTAGAGGGGTCTTACACGGCATCGAGCCTAGTCTTTGCCGGGTGGAGAGACCCGTGCTCTCCCCCCGGACTTTAGGTGACCCGATGGCCGGTGGGTCTGACAGCCCTAGAGGAGTCGCCGTTTTCTGTACTAGTGCGACGCTCCCCAATAAGGTTCAGGTTCCGGGACGGAAGCCTTGGCCATCACCGTGCGGGCACGTGGTCGCAAATCCACGGTTCCACCCTTATTAAGCGGGGCACGTGAACGCGCGTCCACGGTTCCACCCCTTTGAGAGCCCACAGGGCTCTGACTCTGTTCTCGCTATCTATACTACCTGTGGTGGGGGATAAGACCCCGGTGTCGGGCCCCGAAACAGCAGTCGCCTGAGGCTCTTCAGAAAGAGAGTCCGAAAGGCTCATTATTGCCGTAGGGTGATCTAGTAGTAAGATAAAAAAACAGAGAAGCAAAGGGGGTAGGGGGGGAACAAACCCCAACCCAGAAGACAAGGACCTCAAAAAGCGGACTTTTGAGAGTCAAAAACGGATCTCACAAGGATGATACAAGGTAAAATCCCAGAACAAAGGAAACAGTAATAATTAAGAATTATTAAGAGACACTGTCCCTGAAGTCCGTTAGAAAAATTAATTATTTGATTATCACAACAAGAATCTGCTTCCGCCAAAATTCTGAAAAGAAGGAAGGGGGGAAGCATCTAAAAAGAAGAAAACACTAAGTTTTTTTTTTTTTTGTTTTGTTGTGTCCACCTGTTCAAAAGAAAAAAATAATAATTTTTCTTGAGGTGAGGATCAGCTAAGGAAAAAAGGGGAGTAAGATTCCCTTTCTTTTTTTTTTTTTTTTTTTTTATAAACAAGAAGTTTAAGAAAAAAAAATTATAAGTCCAGAGACCGGTAGCTGACTTGAAAAGGAAGGGGGGAAAAACAAAGATAGCTTTCCCGAGAAGGAAGGCCGAGTCAACGGCGACGAACGCTGACAGGAGACGGCTTCCTAAAAAAAAAAATTCTAAGTATTCTTGTGAAGGAAAGAAAATAATTTTTTTTTTTTTTAATTAATTGAATAATTAATCAATTAATAAACACAAGAACAAAGGATTGATTGAAACAAAAGAACAATCAACTAACTCGAAACAAGAAACAAAGAACTTGAATCGAGGCAAAGGAGCAAGTCAAGAATTAAAAGAATCAATCAATTAATTAATTAATCAATTAACCAATTAATTCAATTAATAAATACAAGAACAAAGGATTGATTGAAACAAAAGAACAATCAACTAACTCGAAACAAGAGACAAAGAACTTGAAACGAGGCTGGAATACGACGCTCCTAACGTCCTACAGAACCTATCTGTGGAGAAATAAATCAATTAAATTCACGACGAGTCGTATAAACGAAGAAGTCAGTGAATAAAAAGAATTAAAAGAATTAAAAAGGAGCGAAGACAACGCCCGAGCAGGAAGGCGCGGAGCTATGGGGCGGAGAGGTGAAGACAACCCGCCTGTGAGAAACGTATCTTTAAAAAACACACTCACGAAGAGGGACAAGAAACGTTAAAATAATATCACGGAAGCTCTGCGCGACGTGATAATCCTATAACAATCTTAGATGAGAGAAAATAAGATTGAAATAAGGGAAGAATTGCACAATAAAGTATCCAAACGGAAAACAGAAATGCAATTTTGAGAGTGTACTTAGCTTGCGACTGCACTCGACCGCAGGCGAAAGTAAAAGAGGAAATGGACGCCAAATTGCGCGACGATCTTGGGATAGTGCGTTGGTAGGGAGATGCAGCGCGCGCGCAGGAAAAATTGTGTACTCTATATTCGGCACGCAGGTTCATCGTAATGAACTAGCAAATCAAATGGGTATATCCCAGTTATTGATGTAAATTAATCCATGACACAGTTGACAGTACACAAGGACATACCAACACAAAAGAAACAACACACACAAACAGAAAAAGTATGGACCGTAGTACACGCTTGACCTTTTGGAGTACTTTTAAGGGTTTCCAGTGGTCTAAAAGGAGCGGTTGTTGGTCTATCCACTTTTTTTTAAATCTCACTGATTAAGGTAGACATACCATATATCTGATTTCTTCCCATGTCCCGTCTCCATGATGACCTCTGGCGCCATCCAGTACGGTGTCCCTCGCATTGATTTGAGTACATTCTGACTGCGACTGATCTGGATACATAGACGCTTAGCACAACCAAAGTCTATGAGCTTGATCACCCCGGTCGACATCAACATGATGTTGGCTCCTTTGATGTCCCTGTAAAGAGCAAGAAGCAAAAAGAATTCAATGAATGATAATATTTCATGACGTTATCTTTCACGAATTTCACTTTTCAGGCGTTCCTCAGAATGATTTGAGTGCTTTCCGACAAGACTGATCTGGGCCCAGTCTTACAAAGAGTTAGGATTGAACCAATCAATCACAACTCTATGGAAATCCATCAATATCATAATTCATGTTGCAGGAAATTTACTCAATGTCTTTTGCGAGCTAAAAGCACACTGAACTTGCAAAAGGATGAGTGCATGAATATACAGCATATCTAGAAAATATTTTGAAGCAACATGCATTTAAGCTGTTGATGTTGCTGGCTTTCCATAGTTGCGATTGATCGAATCAATCGCAACTCTTTGTAAGATGGGGCCCGTCTTACACAGAGTTGTGATTGATCTAAGCAACCATTGTCATATCTGGTTTCTTGTGAAATCTATCCAACTTTTCATGCTCTGTACATTCTCGATGCAATGACCGAAAAGAAGTATGATATTAAAACCTATGTATGACATTGTTCTCATGTAGGTACCGAGTGCCTTCTAGGATTTGTTTGGTGTAACGGCAGAAGACGATTTTTTCCAGGGATCCAAACCTAGCGAGGAGATCAATTACCTGGGGCCCGTTGCATAAAACTTTTGCAATAAAAAAACTCTGGTAAATAAGCAAAACATCTGGCAAACAAAATTATGAAACAGAAAATTACACATTAAAAAACTCTGGCAGGAAATTTAATGCATTCTTTTTTTAATGGCAAAAGTTTTATACAATGGGCCCCTGGTTTCTTGTGAAAACTATCCACTCTCCTTACCCTGTACATTCTCAATGCAATAAATGACAAGGGGTATCATAGTAAATAACATACACCTACTAACCTACGTATGACGTCACTCTCATGCAGGTACTGAGTGCCTTATAGAAGACCGTTTAATTGAGAGAACAAACCTAGCCAGGAGATCAATTACCTGGTGTCTAATTAAAAACTATCCACTTTCCTCACCCTATGCATCCTCAATGCAATTACTGACAAGTGGTATCATAGTAGATATTATACTTACCTATGTATGACATCATTCTCATGTAAGTACTGAGTGCCTTCTAGGATCTGTTTGGTGTAACGACAGAAGACGGTTTCATCAAGGGATCCAAACCTAGCCAGAAGTGATGCGATAGATCCACCAGGGATGAACTGCATGAAGATATTGACCATGTTCTCTTCTAAAGACACTCCAAGGAAGCTAGGTGGACGAAATATAGATGTCATCACATTCATAATCATTATTACATTTATATCATGGACACGAAATCAAAATCAACATTATTGTCATCACCATGAACATGATCATATAGCTTTAGCTTTCTAATCAGGATAATTGTCATCGTCTTCATAATCATCATCATCGCCGCCGCCACCATGACAATTTAAATCATTGCTACAATCACCATCATCATCACCAAAATCATTATCCTGATCATCATCACTGTCCACACAATCAAACCATAATCAAAATTATCACCACAGATGTTATCAGTAAAAATTTTATTCCTCTATCAGGAGACATATTAAGTTGCTCATCTAAATAGGACTCTATTACAGTTAAAACACAACCAATAAATTGCATTTTCTTTCTCACATGAAAATGGGGCTTGTTTTCATCTTAAATGATTTACCAGTGTCATTTTTTTGTTTGCTTAACTTGCTATATGCTGCTGGTCATAATCTTTTTGTTTCAAATTTTGCTGTTCTTAAGTTCTTAAGCTTTCCAGGACCCTGATGTACAACAGTGTTTTTATCCTGATCTTGAGTTTTTCCCGAATAAATATATTTCAATAAATAAATTGAAAAGTTGCACTTTATCCTGGAGTTTCACGAGTATAAACTAAATTTCTTTTACTACATGAAAATGGGGCCTGTTTATACCTACCCAACAATGTTCTTGTGACAAAGTGTCTTTAGAAGTTGTACTTCTTCTTGTAGTTTCTGATACTGTTGTTTGGCTTTCTCCTTGTCTCTCTCGCTGAGTTCGACCTGCTTCACGGCTAACAGCTGACCGGTGTTTGTTAGCCCACAGTACACCTAGATGGTTAAAGATAAAATGCCAGTTGAGTATTAAGCAAATTTCTAAATGGGATCTTACAGAATCCAATAAAATAACCATGCAAGTGTCTGTATGTATGAATAAAAAAATGTGTCAAACGATTCTACAAGAAATTGTGTAACTGCTGAAAAATTATCAAAATAAGCATGACATTTTGAGGATGATCAAGACAGAAAGATGTGGAAGGAGGGAGTGTCATCACGGAGCAAGAGTCAGCATAAACACTTTGTAAGAGGGAAAATGATGATAGTACAAGGATTGTCAAAAGTAAAAAAAAAAAAACAGATTCATATCATTAATGACAGGTATTACATTATATCCTTGTGTAGAATGATAAATACTTTAAAAAAAGACAGATTTAAAAAGAAGAATCACAAATTTTTTATTCATATTCATTCTCATTCAATGCATAATTTAAAATCTGACAGAAACGTGACAGAAAGAAGATATAATTGGGCTCACCGTCCCAAATGCGCCTTTCCCAAGCAGGTTGCCTTTCTTCCAATGGAGGAGTTCAGTCCCCTCAGACTCCGAGACCGTGGTGTTAGCGCTAAGACTACGATCGGTGCTACTTATCATGCTGGATGACACTGATGTATCGTGACTGTTTATAACACTCTGTATAACAGAAAGACAACACTCAATATAGATGATCTGGTGTTAGTGCTAAAACTATGATTAGCCTCTTGGCAGTTTAAAACACTCTGTATAATATAAAAACTCTAGTTTGGTGCTCGTGTTAAGATGAAAGATGCTACTTATAATACTGAATGATAATATGAATCCTGGGCTCCGTAACACAAAGGTTTGCGATGGATTGCAAATATGAAAGAACCGCACTGATTGGTCCCTGGTCAGGACTTAAAATTAAATGCGCATGTAACTTTGATCTTGATTGGTCAGTTCATTTAGCGATTGATCGCTAATCTTTGTGTTAAGGAGCCCAGGTTGTTACAAACACTCATTTTTTAAAACCAAAATTTTACACTATACAATTAAGATACTAATGTATTTTGGCTGTTTAAGAAACTCTGAAAATAGAAAAACATTAAATATGAAACACTTTGGATTGACATTGAAATGTTAGTGATACAATTAATAATCAATCAGTAATGTTGACTTTCTTGGCTACTTAAGCACTTCAAAATAAAATGATGAAATTGATAAAGACTACATGTAGCAATGCTGCCCTAAAACAAATAGTATGATTAGTCTAAAACATGCTGTTAGAAAATATCCTTTCAAGAGATAAATATGCAAGGAGGCTATCATGTGTGACCATCAGTGACTGTAGTGTATTATTTTTTCAATGGCTATGCTAACGTTTACTAAAGAATGAATTATCAAGCTACATTCGAAGATATTAATTTCTGTTTCAAAGTTTTATTGACATATTAGTTATGGTACAGAGACCCAGTTCATAAAAGATTTACAACTGTTGCTGCTTTGCCACTACAATAACTACATTGGTAACAAGGTTCAGCAATAAATCGCAATCAAGGTTTCCATGGGAGTACCAATAAGGGCAAGGTTACCACAGTTGTAACTCTTTCTGAAATGGCCCCTAGGGTCTCTACCTACCTCTCCAGTATCGTTGAAATCCCTAAAGACCTCACTGCTTGTTTCCGAGAGCGCGATGCTCTGATTCAAGAACTCTCTTTCTTCCTGGTCACCTCCTTGGACATTGATGACATCCCTCACCCTAGGACTAGGAGAGACACTCCTGATAGAGCTCCTGGCGGTATGGATGGACTGCCCACCGGCTGAAGATGGAGGTCGGGTATGGATAACAGAGGTTGTGGCGGTATCAACAGATTGAGCAATGGTTTCGAATTCCTGGAGTGTCTTCTCCGTCAGCGTCTGGACGTGTCTGGCAAGAGGCTCTTCCTCCTCGACCCAATCTTCATCCGCAGAATCTTGGTGACCATCTTCCTCAATGATCGAGGACTTGATGGGAAGGCTGGTTGTACTTGAACTCTGACCACGATCTTTGCCCGAGGCATCTGAAGGCACATCTCCGAGGGATTTGCCACGCTGTTTCTTCGTGGAAGAAGATGGAGGGCTGAACTTCTTATCTGGAAGACTGTTCTTTATTGTTGAAACTTGAGACTTGTTCTCTTCCCTCTTCTGTTCAAGTTTCTTGATGGGAGTTACAGAAAAGGAGGTACTGTCAGCATCAGGAGGTGGTAAGTTTGGTTCACTGGCTCGCCTTGGGCTGGGCCGTCTGGAAGACTGGATCTGATGCTGCTGCAGTAGTTTTGGTAAGGGTGGCTTCTTCTTGAGGACATTACCCTTTGGCTCTCTTCTTTGTCCTGGTGAATCTTCACCAGATTGTCCTCTCATATTGCTTCCACCTTGGTCTTCATTCGCATCACTCCCGCTGTCCGGTTTGTTCAGAATCAAACTTAGATGTTCCCGCACTGCTTCCTCGTCTGAAGCGATGGAAGTCCGACGTGACCCTTGAGAAGACACCGTCTCATAGTGATCCTTGATGCGGAAAACCTTGAGGAGTTCAGGGTTGGTATCATAATTTGACAGCTCTCCAGTAAGTCCAAGGTGTCTACTGTCATGTTCAGGATCATGTATGTCATTATCCATCTGGGAATGGGTGCTGCTTTTCCTAACCCTTACATCTGGAACTGGAGGGCTCTTCTTAGTATCAGTATTCCTTTTGTGATCAAGATTAGACGAATCTGTCTCCGCATGAGCCACAGACCTTTCCTCTCTTGGATCTACACTTTCAGTCACATTGCCTTGAGTTTGAGAATCGGAATGATTGTCCCTCACCGCAGCTTTCACAGCACTCATCTCTGAAGAGTCACTTTTGAGAGAGTCAGCAAACTCTTTGATTGTTCCCATGGTGTCTGGAATAAAGTAAGGAGCATTCATCTCAAGCGGGCTCAAGATGTTCACCAAGTTCTTCTTTTCTTCCAGAGATATTGACCTCATCACGACCAACTCATCCAATTTCAGGGAGTTGTGCGGACTGAGCTGCGATTCACCAAGGTTAGGAAGCTCGAGATTTCCCATATCATCGTCCGAGGAATCATCCTGATTATTTTCCTGGAGGATAACATCATCGTTCTCATTCCTTGAGGTCTTGATGCTCCAGCCCTGACCTGTGATGAAGGCAGTGGTGTTTTGCTCTGAATCTGGCAAAAGGCTGTAATTCACTTCCTTCATCTTCTTCTTTGACTTTGTCCTTCCACTCGATTTCTTGGTCTTTTTCACAACCTTTGACCCATCACCACTCCGACTTCCTCCACTTCCAATTCTCCCTTTACTCTTCCCACCACTGCCAACTCTGTCCTTGCTCTTTCCCTTGTTTCCTTTTGCTTGCACAGTACCCGAGACCTTCTTTGGAACATTCTTCACCAGCTTCTTGACAGGACCCTTTACACTAGCAACACGATCCTTGATCTTTCCCAAGACCTCAAGTTTGACATCAGGGGATGTTCCAGAACTTGCAGACTTAAACATTTCAACAATATCCATTATCACTGGGGACTGCTTGGCAGCCATTGGGTCACGGACAGGCTTCTTTTCTGGCACTGCCACCTCTGAGACAGCAAAATCACGAGGTGAGGTGTTTGGGGACTTGTACTTCCCTTTCCTGAAGGAATTATTCCCAGGTTTCGGTTCTTTCGGACTGATTGGGTTCAGATGAACGTCATCACCTTGTTCTGACGTTACAACCTTTACAGCAGGGTCAATGTAATCCTGACCAGCAGGAATGACATCTGAACTTTCACCTAGTTCTGTTGAAGAAACACCTTTAGATTCATTTGCTACAACTTCAGGTCTCTCAGAGACCTTAATAGGGTCTTCCTTCCTGCTTTCTATTGCAACACTAGACCTTACCTCTGGAGCATCTTGCTTGTTATCTACTTTTGAACTTACAGAACTGTTCTGAACTTTCGCCGGTGACGCAGCATTCTTCACATTTGCATTTTTCTGTACGGTTTTAAGTACCGTCTTTTCTTTGATGTCCATTGCTTTAACATCACTTCTACCATCTTTCATAACCTCAGAAGGCTTTTGCTTCAAAGCATTTGAGCTGTTTTTCTCTGGCGGCTGCTTTGCCTTGTTAATCTCTTTCTCGACTTTGCTGCTGGTTAAAGTGTTCAAAGGCTTCTGACGTGAAATAGTCAAGATGCTTTTCTCTGCAGCCTTGTGGGTATTTGTATTATCAGTTGGACTAGGTTCCTTTGACAGTGTCTTCGTCACTGACATACCTTTCACGGCAACCTTGCCTTTGACCGTCTCATTCGGTGTTTCTCTTTTAAGAGGCTTCTTAACAAAGGTTCCTTTTGCCTTAGCCGATTCCTTAACAACACTCTTCTGCTGTTGGGCACCAGGTGTTGGTTTCTTTGTTGCTGCTGGGGGTTTAACTGTGGACTTTTGAACTGCCTTGGATCCCTGTGATGTCAGTGGCTTTTGGTGCTTTGAGGATATCTTAGATGGATCCTTGATAAGCTTTGTCTTAGCCTTACTGATGTCTGTAGGTGTGTCCTCTTCATCACTGAAGATCACTTCCTCAAAAACATCCTCAGCATCACTACTTTCTGCAAGGTCCTGAAAGTCGTCTGTCTTTGTGCATGGAGGAACTGTACTTCCTTTCCGTAAGACCTTCTGCTCTTTCCGATCTCTCCCTAGAACAGGAATGTCTTCTTCAACAAATCTCTGTTGCTCATTATCAAAGTCTGATTCTGATGAATCATCATCATCATCACATGATATTCTCCAAGTGATCACCTTCTTTTCAGCTTCTTCTTTTCTCCCTGTTTTCACTTTACCCTGGTCATTTTTTGTTTTACTAGCGGCTTTGTTAGTTGGAGCTGCAGCACCCTTCTTTACACTTATTGCACTATTCCCTTCAGGCCCTCCACCAGGTTCTCTCTGTGATTTTGAAGTAACAGTCTTTTTATCTGTCTTATTACATGCATTTTTGTTATGAAGATCTGAGGCAGGCTTAACAAGACCAGATCCATGGTCCTCCTGTTTCACACTACTTTTCATACTACTTGAAACATGTCCAGTCTTTCCCTTGCTGTTGATTACTGTTTTACTTTCTGACTTCCTTGTTTTGTCTGGCTTAACAGCATCACGGCTTGTAATTGGTTTTTCCTTCGGCATTTTCACTTCCGTTTTCACAACAGATTTATCGACCTTTGAGCTTTCCTGATCATCACTTTTGTTGGTGTCCTTTTCAGATTGCTTTCCAGATGTTTTGCTGTCTACTTTGGCAACGGGCAAGACTTCTAATGTTCGAACAACCGGTTTGGAGGCACTGACAAGCGTTGATTTCTTCTCTCCCTTGGTACCATTTTGTGTCCCAGGTACGGAAGATTGAGCCTTTGGGTTCTTATCAGCCATTTTCCTAGCAGTATTCGCTGAAGGTTGTGCATTCTTACAAGAAAAGATTTGTGCCGTTTTCTGATGGGGCGAAGATTTGGTGGAAGGGCAAGCTGGGGTCGCTGTACCTTTGGTGGCACATAACGGAGTCACAAGGGCAGTGTTTTTCTTCGACGTATTCTCAGCCATACTGTCTATAGATAATCGCTCGTCAGCCTTTTTTACCAATGCTGTCCCACTGCCTCCTGACAGAGGCAAGGGATGGCTGGACTGACTAGATGCACCTGGAGTAAGTGTCTTTGATTCACTGGTGGAAGATAGAGATCGTTTCCTTGTTTCAAGTAACAAGGCATTGTCCTCAAGAGATATCTTCCGTTTCCCACCCTGCCGATTTAAACTATTCTGTTGACCCTGCAACTGCCGATCGAGATCATTGCCAATTGCTGAGGATTTGCTCTGGTTGTCTTCGTTCGTCATATCTTTGGCATTTCCTACATCTGGAGACATGACAGCATTTATAGAGGACATGGACAGCACGGAAAGGCACTCTTCACTTGTCTGTCGTTTTGTCTTTTGTCCTTGAGACTGTTTGATGGCAGGCGAGGCCCGACCAAGGCTTGGAAGTTTCATCTGCGCCCTTTGAAAAAGTGCAATTCTCTCATCTGGAACCTTGGTGGCAGATGGTGTCATCTTGATCCCCAAGCGATTCTTTGCAGCTTCCTTGCGGTCTACTTCAAGCTGCGGACTTGGGCTGGACATGACAAGGCTCGCAGCAGAGGAGGTGTGGCTAACCGTTGACCTGGATGATCCCTGACCCGAATCAGAACTATCTTTGAGGGGGTTGACACGACTAGCTTCAATGTTGAACATGACAGTGCGATTCTGGAGCGAACCTTGATGACCTCTGCTCTCCTCGTCCTCGACAACTTCTTCCAAGTTCAGCCTCATTGTTGGCATCTCATTCTTATCAACACCATCACCACCTTCCTCATCCTCAAACTCAAAGATGGTTTCCTGTAGGTGGCGATTGTCACCAAAGTTCCCTGGCGAGTGTGGAAGAACACTGCGAGAGGTTGGGTACAGACCTGACGCCTCAGGGTTGGGGCTTGGCGATGTCAGCCGCAAATGCATTTGTTCTGCAAAGAAATCAAAGTGATCCAGTTAGAAGTTAATATTAGCTTTTTATTCTGTTAAATTCTATTAGAGCAAGTAGTAAAAGTAACAACCCTTCACGCATGTCTTACTTCACTTTGTAAACTGATCAAGACATTATACTTTGAGAGCATTACAACCTCTCATATGAACTAAAAAACAAAGAAAAAATCACTTCAAGAAGGTTTCACATACACAGGGTCGGGAATAATACTTTCTGGACTTACATGTATGTAAGACTGACCTAAGAATACCGTCAAAAACGCATTCCAGTAAATTTGGGTTCATAATGATATCATTACTAGTAGGTGTTTCATTCCTAATCTAAGAGCAACATTAAGAACAACTGGTGATCATTTCTTGTGGTAAATGGTATCTACCAAAATGATCATTGGTGATTATTAAGCACACAAGGATCACCAGTCACTCATAAAGTCGCTCTTAACTTACAAACAGCTTTATGAACGGCCCCCAGGATTGCTACCAAATTGAAGCATGGTTGATTTATCTTAACATAAAGGGAATTACAGAAATTCATATATTCTTACCAAGATTCAAGAGCTGCGACGTGCGTATCGGCGGAACATGAGCCAACGCCGGGCTGGTTGAGATATCCTTATTGCAGAATGTATGGTAGGCCTTGGCTACATCAGCTAGGCCTGGATCTGATAAGCGATGGTGTGTAGATCCCCCTCTATGTTTGTGGAGAGATGTGTCGCTCTGGGTTGAGGTTTGTCGATCAAGTTGTTTGGAACCAGGGGCACTATGCGCTGAAACCTGAGGAGTGAATAAAGGTGTAAAATAAAATGAAAATGAAAATCCACATTTCATTGTTCGAAATAGACATAAAAAATGAAATTCTCCAAAAATTTGCTTTGCCCAATCGATCATGGGCCCAGCAGCCACTGTGCAGGGCCAGATCAACAAGGCTCTATCCTTTTAATCGTTGAATGCCAAACAGGGTAGCAGCAACTCCTTTTTTTTAATGCCTTTTTTGGTCTGATGCAGCCGAGGTTTGAATCCTGACCTCCTGGTTGTGAGACGGATGGTCTACCAACTGAGCCAACACACTGGTTTGAACCAACACATCGGTGTAACTACTATCATCAAATCTCTGCAGTGATCATTTAACAGTCCTTATCATCCTGGCTTAGCTAGGCAGCCATCCCATTTATAGCAATAAGCCACTTTGTAATTACAATTTTTGCATGAGCATATGAAGGTCATTGGTCGTAAACCGAATCGTGCTTTCTAAATCACTGAGCCGAACATGGTTGCTCATATGTTATTTCATAATATGCTTCATATCCCATTTAAAATAATAACAACAAATTATCCAATCATGTTAGGTTTTTGGCAAAGGGTCAAATGATAGCCAATTAGTTTATAGGTCCAGGCCTACTACAGTCGAGGTTAATCATGTTCAGAGTAGAATATAGTCTGGGCTTATTCTTACCTGACATCCCTTAGATTATCATCAAGGTCCAGGCCTACTACAGTAACAGGTACTTGAGGTCCGTCTCCACTGGCCTGAAGATTTGTCGGGTCCGCTGAAATATAAAAATCTATGTCAAGTAAAGGAGGGAAAGGTATTTTCTTCTTAAAAACTGCTTTAGAACCACTTTGGGGAATAGGTGAAATTTCAAAACACGATAACAGCATTTCTGTGGGAAGATTACGATTTGATGAATTTTAATGATACCATTATACATTCCAACAGTAAATGTCAAGGTGACAACTTACATCTCGTCTTGCTGAGCTTGCTGTGACCTCTTGACCTCTGTTCCTTGGATCCACTGTTCACCCGACCAGAGAAGGTCAGTGACCTCCGTGGCTTCTTTGACCCTTGACCTTCAGAGGATTTGGTCTTGGAGGCGGGGCTTGCGAGAGGGTCCAGGACCCGGGGCGTCTTGGGAGGGGCAGGGGCTCGGTTGGTGGTGGTTAGGAGGGGTGAGTTGCGGGAAGGGGTCCTCAGGAGATTCAGCGTTTTTGTGTGAAGTCTGTCGAGGAAGAATTATTGAAAATTTATCATTATTAGCATTATCACTATTTTCTTTGATATTTTTATCATTTTTACATGTATTTATCACTATTACTATCATTATCGTATCATTATCAACATTATTATCCTTTATTGTTATCATTATCATCATCCTCATCATCAACAATGCTAACATTATCAATGTCATCATCATTATCATTTTTATCATCACTATCATCATCACAATCTCTATTATTAACAATATCATTACTATTATCATGATTATTATCATTTTACAGCATGGTACCGAAGAGACAGAGAGTTCTCATTTGTGAAGTTTCTGACAGATTACAATTGTTATTATAATCATTCATTCAGCAGTAATCATAATAAAAAAATAACAATAAACATGAACCAAATAGAATAACAGCTACAGATTATAACAAAATCTGTAAAAGTGGATCGATGTCTCTTATTCCAAACAATACTGATTGGTGGTGCTTTTTTACCTGATTGCTAAGAAAGCATGAATGCTTGTAAGCAAGCAACCAGAGGACCGACAGTTTAAGGTCCTCTCCAAAGGACCTGGTACTGAGGATTAATGCCTTACCAAAGGGCACTAGCGCACCAAGTGGGAATCAAACCCGGGTCACTGGAATACGAATCCCCCGCTCTACCGACTGAGCTATCGCATCTCACACTATCAAACCTTATCTTTTTTCAATGTCTATTAAACTCACCCAGGAGTATAACGACCAGCTTCTACGTCCTTCAGAAGTTGTTCCTCTTCCTGTAGTGCTCTATGAGCCTCGGAAAACTTCTGCATCATTCGATCTGAAGAGAGAGAAAAGATCGATGGAGAAAGATACATTAAGGATGCTCTTTGGATAAGATTAATACCATTTATCATCATAATGGTGATGATGATAATAATAATAATGACAATATTATTAATAATAATAATTAGAAATAGAACAATAATAATTACCATAATAACAATAATTATAGTAGTAGTAGCAATGAAAAACTGCAAAAGACACTTCACCTTTATGGGGTAACAATTTTCAAGAAAACTGGGCCTGCATAGAATAGGCCTGAATTGTTTTTATCATAGCGCCCTCATAAGCCAGATATTAAAAAGTTGGGTCATTTGGTCAATTTTAATTTTCCGTATTTTTTTTAAATAACTTCGCTGCTGCGCTGCACAAACAAAATTGCGCAAGAGATGTTTACACAATAATGCAGTCAGACATATAAAAAACAAATATAAAGTGCTTTTTTAAAGCCATCAACCACAAATTTGAGAAATTTCTTTGCCAACTCTGACATTTTCTCACAAAAACATTGCATTTGAATATTTTCAATTTTTTTAATTTATTTTTCTTTTTTTTTGGGGGGAAGGACGGCTTAAAAAGGAAAATAAACAAAATAGTGACCCTTTTTTTTTTTTCACTTTACGCTCAGTCAGATGAGGGCAACATCATAATTTTTTTTAATGGCCATATAGGGTCACTTACTTCCATGCCCCTCAGAGGGTGGTGATGTGGACGTAAGACTATGTACTCTAGTCTGCCTAGGACTACGATCTTCCAGACGAGACGGTGGCTTGACGGGACTCAGCACCTCTGCTTGTTTGTTGTCCGTTACCTCCATCCATGCATCTACGCAGGGTCAAAGGTCAAAATTAAAAAGGTCAAATTTCAAAGGGTCAAAGGTCAAAGCAAAGAAGGGATGGAGATAATAGCTGGATTCATAAAGCATTTTTTGCCTGAGGATTCAAAGTGCTGCTATTATTACCCTGGCTTTAGATGTGCTGCCATATAGGTGCAGAGCAATTCAAGGAATTTCTTCCTCCCAGGTACCAGTTCACCTCACCTGGGTTGAGTGCAGCACAATGTGGGTAAATTTCTTGCTGAAGCAAAACACGCCATGGCTGGGAATCGAACCCACGTCCCTCAGATTGAAAGACGAGAGTCATAACCACAGACCATGATGCTCCCACAGATGTATCCTGTCATTGAACTTTTTTCATAAATACTTTTTTTTATCACACATAATTTTTTTTTTAATTGAACGAATTTCACAATTAATAGTATCTTTACCTTGATCTACAGTGGCATTAGCAGTATCATTCAACAACGAGTCAAATATATCTATGATTAGCCTCCTGGGAAGTGTTTCATGAACATTTTTCCTTGAATCTGCATGACAGGCACGTTTACTATGGTAACTGCTGGATAAATCAGGATTTGTTGGATAAAATGTCCCACAAGAAATTTCATGAAACTCACCCCAGAGTAGTCCTAGCTCTTCCTCTTTGCTTTAGCTACATCTAAAGCAGTGTTATCAAGTCATTCATCCGCAGGACAATTTGATGAACAGTAAATTTGATAAGCCATCTGATTACTCTTACCTCTTAACACAGATTTCATCCTCTTCGTCTTAGCTACATCGACAGCAGTGTTACCACTGTCATCCACTATGGTGATATCAGCACCGTGGTTTAGCAAGGTGTTAGCGACCTGAGTTTGACCAGCTTGAGCCTAAAAGAAATAAACAAGAGGTCACATGCACATGGTTAAGGTCAAGGATCAATACAGTTAGGTCAAAATATATAACCACTAAACATCTACAATAGGGTGATCAGTGCCATGGTTTGGCAAGGTGTTAGCAACCTAAGTTTAACCAGCTTGAGCCTGAATGAAATGAAACCAAAGAGGTCAATGGAAGAGGTTAAAGGTCAAGAATCCATTCAATGGGGTCAAATCTGTGACCACTATCATCTAGTATGGTCATATATGGTAGTATAAGCTTGACGAGCTTAACTGAGTATGAAAGTATTGCAATCACAGAGTTGACAAGCAAAGGTTAAATGTCAAAGGTCAATACAGGTATGTCAAATATGAACCAACAACATCTACAATAAGGATATCAGCTCTGTGGTTGAACAGGGTGTTAGCATTCTGAGTTTGACCAATTTGAACATGAATGAAATTAAACCAAGGAGGTCACATACAAAGTTTAAAGGTCAATGGTCAAGGGTCAAATTCAGGGAGGTCAAATATAAACCAACAGCATCTAAAATAAGGATATCAGCTCCTTGGTTTAGCAAGGTGTTAACAGCAACCTGAGTTTGAGCCTGAATGATATTAAACCACAGAGGTCACATACAAAGGTTAAAGTTCAAAGGTCAAGGGTCAAATTCAAAGAATCTTAACTTTGAAAGTCATACATTCAATTGCAAGAAGCATACACAAGCAATCAATTGTAAATTTGCAATTGATTTAATACAGATTTGTGATTGTTTTATGGATCTGAAATTGACTTCTAATTTAATGATAAGGAAATACAATTATGTTGAGTGCATAGGTCAAACAGCTAATCTGAAAGTGGTTCCAATTCGTTGAAACTTAATTTTCAATTTATTATCATTGACCACCAAGATGTCCCCCTTCTAGATGGAGGGACTAAGTCAGACATTATTGTGGGTCTCCCTCTACTGGATGTTGAAGATTTAGCCCAGGGTAGAACTGAATGGAAAAGGATCACCCGTAGGAGAGCAAACGGACACACCTTCCTTTGCAACCTTCTCTTTAATATACCTAACTCCAAAATTACCCGACTTCAAAAACTTCAGAATTCAGCAGCTCGCATTGTTTCTCTGTCAAATAAACACGATCACATCACTCCTGTTCTTAAAGACCTCCATTGGTTGCCCATAAAGGATCGCATAGTTTTCAAAATTCTACTTTTGGTTCATCATATCATCAATGGATCCGCACCCGATTACAACAAATCTCTTATACACCACTATCAACCTGCACGTACACTGCGATCATCCCAATCTAGTCTCTTGCATATCCAACTATCTAAAAAATCCTGGGGCGATCGAGCCTTTGCTCATGCCGGACCAGCCCTGTGGAATTCACTACCACAGGAGCTGAAGAACTCAAACTCTGCAACATCCTTTAAGGGCAACCTAAAATTGCTTTTGTTCACCAGCAGGTACTAGGTTTGAAGACAGTAATTTTTCCTCATTTTTAAATTTGCCCTTTTTTTTTGGTACTTCTCTTAGTTCTCCTTACTTTTATGTCTTACTCTCTTAAGCGCCCTGAGCATTTAATCAAAATGGAAAAGACGCTATATATATTATATGTATTATTATTATTATTATTATCATTATTATTAACTAAGTCAGTAAGTCAGTTTATTGTTGCGTAACTTGCGTTTAACTGTTTATGCAACAAACTCCAAGCCAAAGATGTCATACAGAGATTCACTGGAATCATAAACTCACCGATAAATGGAGCGGCGTTGACCCAGCATAACCTCTTGTATTGACATCAACCCCGTGATCTAGAAGCGCTACCACGACATCAACACTCCCGCTCTTCGAGGCAACGTGGATAGGCGCAACGGATCGTCCGTCGCAGGAATTGGCCAAGGAAGGAATGGCCATGAGCCTGATGGCTAGTTCGTCGGTGAGTTGGGAGCTCCCGGAGGAGACGTAATGCAAGGCCGTGTGGCTCTCTCTGTCGGTGGCGATGGGGTCTGCTCGGTGGCGAAGGAGTTCTTCGATGACGGCGAGAGGGTCGTAGGACTCTAGGGCTGATCCAACTGACGGGGAAAGAAAAGAAAGAATATAACATGTCAATGGGATAGAGGAAAAGGGAAGGGAGAAGAAAAAGAAGAAATTGAGAAGAGAAAAAAAAGTGACAGAAGAAATTGGGGACAAATGGGAAGAGGGAGGAGGAAGAGGAGAAAGGGGAGAAAGAGAAGAGGAAAAGGAAGGGTAAGGGAAGTAGAAGCGGAAGATAGATGGAGAAGGGGGAGGAGAAGGATGAAGAGGATGAATCAGAAGGAACAGAAAAAGGAGGAGAAAGAAGGAAAACAGAGATGAAGCATGAAGAAAGAGAGAAGAGGAGATAGAAAATAAAAAGAAGGATCTTTTATTACTGTAAAGTTAATTCTAAACTTAAACATTTCTACTTGTTTATGCTGCTCATTTCCACCTGTATTTAATAATAACAATAATAATACTAGAATTTAATTCGTCATGCGGACGAATTAGGTGGTCTGTCATGATTTGTTCAGTGTCGGCTGATGTATGAAATAAATCATTTAGATATCATTGATAATCTTGATCGTAGACATCCTAAGAATAAGTTTTGACCATTGCTAAATGTGATTATTGATGTGGTGATGACAATCGTCAGACATACATCTTCAAACAGATACATACAAGATAGATGATTATATATATAGATGGATGGAGTGATGGATGGAGCGATGGATGGATCAAGTGATCGATTGAGAGATAAATGATAGGTGGTTATATTAATAAAACATAGATAGACAGACAGACAGACATATAGATAGATAAATAGATAGATAGATAGAGACAAATAGATTGATATAGATAGATAGCCAGACAGACATACATATAGAAAGATAGATAGAGACAGGCAGATAGATTGATGGATATATAGAACGATAGATAGATATACATATCTAAACAAATAGATATGTTATATTAGACAGAGAGAGAGATAGACAGATACATATACAGAGTAGGTAGATAGACAGATAGACATATATATGGATAGATAGATTTATAAGAGAATGATAGCGGATGGACGGATATGATTAGATAGATATAATACGAAAAAAAAGTAATTATAATCTGTTTTATTTTGCAATATTTTAGCTATTAATTATTAGAATTGTTATAATTGATCGTGCGCAAGATAGTAAAAAAAAAAAAAAAAAAAATCATGTCCACCCGCGGACTCGAACCCCTGCCCGCATGATTGAATGAGATGCAAGTCTGACGCCTAACCGATTGAGCTAGCATATTTCCCATAGACTTTACACGTAAGCATATTTGAGAATTAATTCCAATTTTGCAAGCGAAATACGGGCATGATCCCGGCATCTGATCAAAAAATGGAGGGCATACTTCCGAAAGCTTAGAATCTCAGCTACAACATACTAAAAGCTCAGGGAAACCCGACTAGAAAAAATGGAGATATGGCTCACGAAATAGAGGAATGTCGAATCTAGTTTTGAGAAAAAGTCATGTCCCATAGAGATAACACGCAAAATGAAGAAAAATGACATGCCTCTTTTCATTGCTGTTTTACGCAATGATGCGATTCTCAAAACGAAAATTCATGTTAACTAGGGAGAAAGAATACATTCTAAACTACAACATATCAAAATTTGGGCGAAAACTGATCTATATTCGAGAAGTTACAACCAAATTTGCATAAATTTGATGACGTCATTTTTGAAAAAATGAAATTTTTAGTTTAGGCGCCATTTTGATGACGTCACGAGATAATTTAGGGACAATGGTGACATGAAATCAAATCTACAACTCATACTCTATCGATATATGAAAAAAAAATTGGGGGTCAATGGACTATTTAAAGAGCTACAGTGAATTTTCAATAGGCATGTTTTTGCCCATATATGGCCTATAGTGAGAGCTCGCGCGCACACGTGCTGCAAACTTCAACGGGTGTTAATTTCGTCATTAATGGTCGTAGAAGGTTGATCAAGGTATCAAATTGTTCAAAATTTTATTATCAATGCAAAGATGTAAAAAAAAAGGTGTTTCTGCGTTGCGTTTGAAATGCCTAAAATGACCTGAAACGTACTCTACTTTGGTCAAAAAGTGATTTTGAGCATTTTTAAATTTTGACGCGCGCGTCGTGACCTCCAGGTGACCTTTGATGACATGACCTGATGACCCTTGACCTGAAGTTGATGTGATGATAATATGATTGATTTTTGATAATTGATAATGGAGATATGATTGATGTGATTTTACAAAATGGCGCCTAGATGACGTCATCATGACCTGATGACCTTGAAAAGCTTCTCTGCACGTGTCCATGACAGATCCTATAGATGACATGAAATTCAATGAAATTGACCAAGTCCATTTTGAGATAACTTGGCGACAAGAAAATCCGTAAAAATAAATAAATAAGAAAATTCTGACGAAATTAAGAGGTGATCTGTCATAGACAGACCACCTAAATATAGAGTATTTATATTGCGCACATATCCACCTTGTTAGATGCTCAAGGCAATCCTATATTACCCAGCTAAGCTAGGCATTCATAGCGCACACAGCTTTTTAAAGAATTACTTCCTACCGGTACCCATTTACCTCACCTATTTATCTATCTATCTGCAACATTACCGTTTCACTCCAACCCCCCCCCCCATCCTCTCTTTCCTCTCTTGCTATACTTACTTGATTCAAATAAATCTACGTCTCTAGTAACCAGTAATAGCGGTGTGAATCCATCAGAATTCCTGCAATTGATGTCCAAAATTTTACTTTCATTCTGCAAAAGGAAAAACACAAGGAAACATGTAGATTTTAATTACAGAATATATTGAAGAATATAAATTCTTATATCGATGGTAAATGGTATTTTAACTCATTATGAAGATGGTACATACATCCTGCGAAACACTATGGGATTTTTATTTTAACATTGACTGCCAACTAACTTTCTATCATGTTATGATGTGCAATTTTAATAAAAATTCAATATGACGCTAAAGAAATCCCTTTCTTATTATTACCAGTGCAATTCCGAAACTATATCAACCTTTTAATATTACATAAACCCCAAGTTTTTCCACATTTCTACTTCACATCAGCTTCAGAAATTACTCATCTCATTCTTATTTGAGAGTATTAGAACAAAGACAAATAAGTTAAAGATGGTCAAACATATAATCTCAGCCCTCCCATCCTCCCAACCTCAAAAAGATTACCCTTCATCAAGAGTTGTCTAACAACGTGTGTACATTCCCAAGACAGACAATTTGCAGGAGATACTGAAAAGATAAGGAAGCACTCCTTCCACCCTATCGATCGCCCTCCATCTTCCTAAGCATCAACCACTCACCAAGAGTTGCCTGACAACCTGTACATCCCCTTGCCAGGCTGCTTGCAGAAGATGCCTATAACATACCCCCTTCCTCCTACTTTTCCCCTCGCCATCCTTGACCCTCCCTCCCCCAAAACATTTACCACTCACCAAGAGTTGTCTGACGA